>NC_058082.1:552717593-553017593 GCF_014858855.1 Bufo gargarizans | reverse complement strand
TTATTAAAAATAATTTTCTGCCCCCCACCTGCTCCCTCACTCATACTGGCTGAACCGGTGTGTTTTGGTGTAATTATTGGTACCTCAGCATCACTGGGCCCTGGGGTCGGAGCTGCCCCCAAAAGACAGGCCACAGCCCCAACCCCACTTTTATCATTGCCCTCCGCTTCCTCAGTACTACCATTTACAACTTTTGGGCGCCGCTGATCCATTACCGGGCGCCGCTGATCCAAACGCTGCTGATCTGTTCTTTCATGGCGCCGCTCATCTGGACCAGCAGCGCCAATACAAAACAAAGGCTTTGGCCTCAGTTCTTGACCTTCATTGGGAGGCGTAACAGTCATAGCTCCGACAGCTCCTTCATGCCTCTGCTGGCCCGAGGGAACAGCGTCATCAGCGGTTGGAGCCATCGGAGCTCCTGCAGCCATCTGTGGCGTGGAGCCACCCCCTCCTCCCATCAGGGAGCAAACTCCAGCGCCAGAGATTTTTCTCTCATCCTCCGCAGTAACCTTCCTGTCCGGCTTTTCAGCCGGTGTCGCACCAGCTCCATCCCCGTTACTGCAAACAGAGACGGAGCTCACCACCATATCGGATACCTCGCTCTCCCCTCTCTCCTGCACCGAGTCCACTGCAGGACACGGGCTGGGCTGAGAAGAGGGGCTAATACAGTGAGCCGGCCCTGCGGTCGACCCGGGGGTCCCAGGGAGGGGGGTGTATACATATCTTACCTGCTCCTGGAGCTTGGTCTTCTTAGCCTTTTTCTTTCCTTCCCCAGGCGTCTCCGGTGGCAACTCATCACCAAAGCATAAGTCCTGGAAACGCACTGGGGACTCCAGGAGCTGGATCTCCTCCACTAGGGCCCCTCCCGGGCTGCAGGTCTCATACTCATCCCCCGAGCCGCAGCTGGGTGACCTTGCTATTTGGCGTGCAGGGGGCCCACTGTACGGAATCTGCTCCTGCAGGCTGCCAGGTGGATCTTGCTGGTCATCATCATCATCCTCCTCCTGCACGACTGGTTCCTTCTCCACCTGGCTGTCAGGCTGCTGCCCATTCTGCCCCTTCTCCTCCGCCATCTTCCGAAAACGTTCCTCGTTTAGGAGTTTTTCCTTAAACGGGCCGCTTTTATCTCGGAGTACAGTCCGCCTTTGCTCAATCTCGCCAATGTCAGCTTGTAGCTGCTTTATTTGGTTCTCCAGCCCCTGCTTCTTCCTCTTTGGGGCCACTCCAACACAAGACCTCAAGCCGCGCAGCTCCTCCCGGAGCCTCCTCAGGGTCTTAGTCGCGTCTTCGTACTCACGGAGGTGGCTCATGACCCGGGATCCGTAGGTGGAAATGGACTCCCGGGCCCTCAGTACGCCCCAGCCTTCCTCCTCAAGATCTGCTTCACCTCCGTGAACACTCGGCTTTTGCTGGGCCCCGGAAGGGCCACTCTCACCCATGCTGGCATTCGGGTCCTCCTTAGCGGATCCAGCCTTGCGGCTCTTCCTACTACCCTCAGACTCAGGGGAGACAGAAGCCACATTACTGCGACTCCTGCCAGATCTTCTTACCCCTGAGTCCTCCATGCAGGCCAAACGCTGGCTTCTCCTGTCCCCTGAAGGCCTGCCGCTGGGAACAGGAGCCTGGGGCTTGCTTCCCTCGCTCATGCCTGAGAACCCACTCTCCCCCTGGGGAGGAGAGAGCCGGCCTCAGGTGGATAGATTTTCCTCCAAACGCTCAGGAGCAGCAGCAGCAGCAGCAGCTACACACAGCCACAGGCGACCACACCCACAGGTAATCGCAGCTCAGGAACAGCTGGTCCAGAGCTGCACTCACTATTCTGCTGGTGCAGTCACTATGTACATACATTACTTATCCTGTACTGATCCTGAGTTACATCCTGTATTATACTCCAGAGCTGAACTCACTATTCTGCTGCTGCAGTCACTGTGTACATACATTACTGATCCTGTACTGATCCTGAGTTACATCCTGTATTATACTCCAGAGCTGCGCTCACTATTCTGCTGGTGCAGTCACTGTGTACATACATTACTGATCCTGTACTGATCCTGAGTTACATCCTGTATTATACTCCAGAGCTGCACTCACTATTCTGCTGGTGGAGTCACTGTGTACATACATTACTTATCCTGTACTGATCCTGAGTTACCTCCTGTATTATACTCCAGAGCTGCACTCACTATTCTGCTGGTGCAGTCACTGTGTACATACGTTACTTATCCTGTACTGATCCTGAGTTACATCCTGTATTATACTCCAGAGCTGCGCTCACTATTCTGCTGGTGCAGTCACTGTGTACATACATTACTGATCCTGTACTGATCCTGAGTTACATCCTGTATTATACTCCAGAGCTGCACTCACTATTCTGCTGGTGGAGTCACTGTGTACATACATTACTTATCCTGTACTGATCCTGAGTTACCTCCTGTATTATACTCCAGAGCTGCACTCACTATTCTGCTGGTGCAGTCACTGTGTACATACATTACTTATCCTGTACTGATCCTGAGTTACATCCTGTATTATACTCCAGAGCTGCACTCACTATTCTGCTGGTGCAGTCACTGTGTACATACATTACTTATCCTGTACTGATCCTGAGTTAGATCCTGTATTATACTCCAGAGCTGCACTCACTATTCTGCTGGTGCAGTCACTGTGTACATACATTACTTATCCTGTACTGATCCTGAGTAACATCCTGTATTATACTCCAGAGCTGCACTCACTATTCTGCTGGTGCAGTCACTGTATACATACATTACTTATCCTGTACTGATCCTGAGTTTTACATCAGACACGGAGGCTTCATATTGCTTTCTCTTCCTTTACTGATCACCATAGCAGCAAGGAGAAACAAAAAACAAATGCAAATGGTCACCTTAGTAACCCATACGTCCCACCCCTACAGCCCCAATATAAGGCTGCGTCCAAGGTGGTACTTCCTCTTTCTTGCTGCTCACCAGATAAGTAACATGTTAATTTTTTATCTGCTGGCTGCTCTATTCCCTAAGTGTTTTTATTCGTTTTAGAGTTTATTCCCCGGATTATTTTCTTCCCTGGGGCTTGTTTTGTTCCTCCCTTTAGGTGGGTTAGGTTTGGTGCAGCGATATATCTTTTGTCCTGCTTCCTTGCCCCTTAGGCTTTTCCCTGTCTGGGCAACCTCTGCCTGCCCCAGTATTACAGGGGCCTAATCGCGCGCAGCGTTTTTCCCCTGGGACCCTCACCTTTGGGGCTCCGTTCGTTTCCTCTCTCCGCCCCCTTCTCCCCTCGGGAGTTTTACTTGGGGGTCCCGTTGTGCCGGGCAGTGTCGCTGGCCTTACCGCCATCTTTTGCCTCCCCGGTGCTGGGCCACGCCCCCCGTCTTGCGCGCGTCTGCTGCTCGGCTCGGCGGCTTTTTTTTTCTCCCCACTTTCGCGCTCTTTGGCTGGCTGGAGCGAGATCTCGCGAGATCCGGCGGCCATTTTGGTTCCCGTTCCCGCGAGATCTCGCTTCCTCCGGTCTCCTGCGTGCCTGCTGCCGGTTCTCCTGTGCTGCGCTCCGCTTCTCCCGCTCCTGGGGTGATTAACCCCTCGTTTATCTAGCGCTGCTCACTTTGTGCCTCTGGCTCTCCTCCCAGCCCTCCTCCTACAGGTACCCTGTTTCCGTTGGCTTGACCAGCATGGACCCCTCTGCCCAATCCCCCCCCGCCCCCCTCCCTGGCACTGCTAGTCTCCCTGACTCAGACTCACAGGCGCAGCTCATCCAGCGCTCTGTGTCTGATGCGATCCTACAGGCTATGGGTTCCATGTCCACTGTCTTGTCACAGACCATCTCCCAGGCCCTGTCTGCACACCCCCTAGTTGGGGCCAGACTTGCTCCCCCTGAGACTGCACAGCACTCGTTTGCTGCTGAACCTCCTGTTGGACAGGAGACAATGACCGGTGTGTTGATGACCACCCCAGACGACGCGCTGAGGTCGCGTAAGAGAGCTTGTCCCCGCCAGGCTGATAAATCGCGGGTGTGGAAACACGCTAGAGCCCTAGCGGATGCCGTCTCTGACTCGGATCTGGGTTCGGGCCCGGAGGATCCGGCAGAGGCTACTGATTTTTCTGAGGAGGATGACTCCCCTCGGGGGTCCGGCCCTATTGCCACTCCCCCTGCTGTGCCTTTAACTAAGGATTCCTCCTCTGCCTCTGCTGACAATTTCCCTTTGGATTCCTCCGGGGCTCCCATGTTTGATCCTGAGGCCCTCCACCACCCCAGATCGGCGGAGTGGCTCCCCGATACCCAAATTAGCAGTTACCTGGAGCATTGGGCCCGCCGTCCTCTGTCCAAGGAGGCGCGCAGTAAGCTGCGGGCTGAGTGCCCTCGGCCCATTATACCCCATAAAGTCTGCGACACTCCCGTCGTGGATCCAAAGATGACCCAATTTTTGTCTAAGTCGGGGTGGAATGCCAAGAAGGGCTTGGACTCGGCCCTTAGAGGCTGCCAGGACAAGCTCCTGGACATTTTCGGTCCACTGGCGAAAATTATGGAGTTGGCGGAGTCCGCCAGACAGGAGGGTTCCCACATTGACCCTGAGGAGCTCACGGGCTGGGCCCAGCGGGCGATTTGCATCGCCGGGGGAACCAATGCGTCCCTATCTGTGGAAAGGCGCAAGGCCATCCTGCTTAGGATAGACCCCAAGCTCATTAATCTCGCCCAGACGGAGACGGGCAAAGAGGCGGAAGGCCTGCTTTTTGGGGACTCCTTTATAAAGGACCTCAGCCGCTTCGTCTGCACTTTTTCCGCTCTGGACAAGGCGCAGGCTACTATGCGCAAGGTCTTCCAGGGCCGGGTCTCTCACAGGGCCGGCAGCAACAGGGGCCGTCTGTCCGGCCGCTCCAGCACCCGAGGCAGGGGTGTTTCCAGAGGCTCCTTCTCCCAGCGAGCTGCGTTTCAAGACCAGCGGTCTTCCCAGACGTTCTTCCCATCCAGAGGGGGACAATGGCGCTCCCGTTCCTTCCGAGGAAACACGGCTCCCCGCAAGTCATCCGGTAAGTCAGACCCCGGACGGGGATTCTTCGGTACTTTATGTAGGGGGCAGGCTTCGGCATTTTTTACACGCTTGGGAACTAATTACATCAGACCCGTGGGTTCTGATGACGGTCAGAGGCTTCTCCATAGAGCTCATAGACACCCCTTGCTCAGTGCAACACCCGTCGGCCTCTCTTCGGAGGGGATCGGACTCCGCTCGGGTGGACGAGGAGCTCTCTTCCCTTTTCCTCAAGGGGGCCATAGAGAGAGCTCACGGCCACTCAAGGGGGGTGATAAGCAACATTTTCTTGGTCCAGAAGAAAGGGGGTCAGATGCGTCCCGTCATCAATCTCCGGGCGCTAAACAGCATCGTGCGGTACCGACACTTCAAGATGGAGGGAATCCATCTGCTTCGGGACCTCCTCTCCCCCAGGGATTGGCTCGTGAAGCTGGATCTGAAGGACGCGTACCTGACGGTCTCGGTGGCCCCCCACTCCAGAGACCTCCTTCGCTTCCTCTGGAAAGACGAGGTCTGGAGATTCACATGCCTTCCATTCGGCTTGTCGTCGGCTCCGTGGTGTTTCACCAAGCTCCTGCGTCCGGTCATGGCCTGGTTGAGGAGTCGCGGTGTGCGCCTCATAATATATCTGGACGACATCCTCCTGATGCATCAATCCAGATCGACACTGCTGCAACACCTCCGATGGACGGCGGATCTCCTAGAGTCGCTCGGCTTCCTACTCAACTTGGAGAAGTCTTGGCTCACTCCCTCCCAGAGGTTGGACTTCCTAGGATTCACAGTGGACTCGATCTCGGAATCCCTCAGCCTGCCGGGGGACAAGTTACGGTCCATTCGCAAGGAACTGCGACGGGCGTTGACCAGTGCCCACCTGTCCCTGCGTCACCTAGCCCGCATCATCGGCCTGCTAGCATCCTCCATACAGGCGGTCTTCCCGGCACCGTTGCATTACCGGGCCCTACAGCGCTTGAAGATTGCGCACCTCCGCTCGGGGGCCTCCTTTGCGGACATGGTAGAATTGGATTCGGAGGCCAAAGAAGAGATCCGTTGGTGGATCGCCAATCTGGAGGCTTGGAACGGCAGGGCGATTTTTGGCTTCCAGCCGGAATTCACAATCGAATCGGATGCGAGCCTTCAGGGCTGGGGAGCGCACTGCAACGGGGTCTCCACCGGGGGACCTTGGTCGCAGGTCGAGACGCACTTGCACATCAATGCCTTGGAGTTGCTGGCCGGCTCCTTGGCCGTCAAGAGTTTTACCAACGGTTTGGCCAATGCATGTATCCGTCTCCGGATGGACAATATTTCAGCGGTTCGCTACATCAACCGTTTGGGCGGAACCCAGTCTGCTACCCTAGCGGGATTGGCGAAGGATTTTTGGGCGTATTGTCTCTCCAGGGACATCATGGTGCAGGCCGAGTACCTACCGGGACTTCACAACGTGCGGGCGGATTGGAGTTCCCGCCATCTTACGGACGGCAGCGACTGGCAGTTGGACCCGTCGATTTTCTCGGAAGTGTCATCCAGATGGGGACCCTTTTCCGTGGACTTGTTCGCCTCCCGGCTCAACGCTCACCTCCCTCGGTTCTACAGTTGGCGCCCGGATCCGGAGGCAATGGCGGCGGACGCGTTTCTGCAGGACTGGTCCTCCGACCTTCTCTATGCTTTTCCCCCATTCATGATGATTCCTCGGATGCTTCTCCAAGTGCGTCGCCATCGGGCGGAGTTGGTGGCGATAGTCCCGTTCTGGGACTCTCAGGTATGGTTCCCGTCTCTCCTGGAGCTTCTGGTGGACATTCCAGTCCTTCTGCCGAACCCGACCTCTCTCCTGCGCTGCCCTCAGGGGACTCCCCACCCTCTGCTCCTGGACGGATCCCTACGTTTGATGGCCTGCCGGCTCTCAGGACTCCAGGAGCGGTCGACGGAATTTCGGAGGCAGCTAGGCGCCTCTTGGACGACGCTTGGGCTCCCGGCACCCGAAAATCTTATCGGGCGGCCTGGCGAACTTGGGCTGGCTGGTGCCTGGAACGGGACCTGGATCCCGTTTCAGCTCCTGTAGCTCAGTTGCTTCAATTCCTCACCTCTCTTTTTGAAGGGGGTAAGGCTTACAGAACGATCAACCTTTTTCGTTCGGCGATTTCTTCGTCACATCTAGGGTTTGACGGCGTTCCGGCAGGACAGCATCCTTCCGTTTCGCGCCTCCTCCGAGGCGCGCGCCTTTCTCGGCCTCCCCGCCCGAGGTTTTCTTCCACTTGGGATGTTTCCCTGGTGCTTACCTTTTTGTCCTCTTGGCCTACCAATACTGACCTTTCCTTACGTCAGCTTTCCGCGAAGTTGCTCACTCTCTTTTGCTTAATTTCTTGTAAAAGAGTTTCTGATGTGCGGGCTCTGGACCACGACGCCAGGTCCTTCACCCCGGAGGGCGTGTCTTTTAACATTTCGAGACGCACGAAGACGAACATCCGGGTCGTTTCGTACCCCAGCTTTCCGGCTTCCCCGGCCTTGTGTCCGGTAGCTTGTTTGAAAGAATACGAGGCCAGGACTCGTCCTTACAGGTCTCCGGCTGTGCCGCAGTTGTTTCTCTCCATCCGTCACCCGTTCGGCCCGGTGACTAGCCCCACTTTGGCCCGTTGGTTGAAATGGGTTATGGCTCTGGCCGGTGTGGACACTTCGGTGTTTACAGCTCATTCGGCGCGCGGGGCGGCGTCTACCTCCTTGGCGGTCTCGGGAGCTCGCCTGGAGGACATCCTGAGATTGGCGGACTGGTCGAGTGCCTCCACTTTCCGTGAGTATTATTTCCGTCCTCCTCCTCATTTGTTTGATCCCTTGGTTAACCAGCTTTGAACTAGCAATATGAAGCCTCCGTGTCTGATGTAAAACTAACTGATTTTCCTAGTCTACGACGTAAAGTCATAGTTTTATTAAGACACGGAGGCGAGTATTGCCCTCCCTTCCCTCCCCTGGGCTCTGGTAGTGTAGGGGGTGTGTTTGGCCTGTTAGCTCTACTTAGTTGGTAGGGCTGTTTTGAACTGTTATACACTGAGAATGTTCAGTTGTTCGCCATTATGTGCTCATGCTTGTATGTATGCTTCCCACCGGCCTGGACCTCTGGTGTCCGCTGGATATGGGTTTGGCTGGGCCATGATCTCGCTTTATCGGAGTTTATTTCTCTTGTTCTTTCAGGTTGAGTCTTCCTGCCCTGGATTGTTCCTGTTCTGGATGATGTTTTCCTCCGGCTCCTGCTTCTTCCACGTTGGATTTGCTGAGAGTCTTGGATGATGGTTTCCAGTCCTTCCCCTGATGTGGATCCTGTCGCTGGAGAGTTCCTGCTTGGATTCTGTGGGTTTCGTTGGCGCGGATTGTTCTTTGAGTGTTCCGGAGTTGTTCGTTCATCGGTTATTATGGACTGGTTCGCAGAGAAAGAGGAAGTACCACCTTGGACGCAGCCTTATATTGGGGCTGTAGGGGTGGGACGTATGGGTTACTAAGGTGACCATTTGCATTTGTTTTTTGTTTCTCCTTGCTGCTATGGTGATCAGTAAAGGAAGAGAAAGCAATACTCGCCTCCGTGTCTTAATAAAACTATGACTTTACGTCGTAGACTAGGAAAATCAGTTAGTTACATCCTGTATTATACTCCAGAGCTGCACTCACTATTCGGCTGGTGCAGTCACTGTGTACATATGTTACTGGTTTCCTTGTGACAGTTACAGTTCGGGGAGCAGTAATCCTGTAGAATGATGGAATACAGAGCAGAGTTCGCCCCCGGAGGTGAGGCAGAGGCGGCGGTAATTCCTGTGATGACCCTATTAGTTCTCTCTTACCTGTAATTCTCCAGGTTCGTGCACGATGTTTGATAGATTTGGGGCCTTTTGTATAAATTTCACTAATTTTCAAAACTGAAAAATATCAGCAATAAATCTGGGGCAAACCCCGACTCCTCTAAGCCACGCCCACTTTCAGGCCGGCCGCCATGTTGCTCGCAGCTATTCTATACATAATGAAAGTCTAGTACATGTTAAACGGACGTTATAAATCGCATTCTTGTCACTTTGCAGCACAGAGTTTTACTTTTGTGAGGCAGGTTTTACGTTTGTTGCTGTTCTCGGCTCCGTAAATCTTTTTGACCTTTATTTTTATCAGTGACTTTGTGAATGGAAATGAAATCTGAGTGTAAATACTTTGTCCTGGTTGTCCCCTCCTGACATCCCATGTCATAGCCATTGCTCTATAATTCCTCTATTATTCCTAGCAGAAGTTAAGAATGAATGCCTAGCAGTTGGCAATGAAGGTCCAGATGGGTGTGGGGTGTTCCCATGCACAGTCTGACACTATCCAATCAGTGCTGCCACGCCCCTGAACTGGTAACACCCAGCTGGACCTTCATTCCAAACTGCTAGTGATTCATTCATAACTTCTAGTAGGAATTATAGAGTCATCAGAAGTGATGCTCCCTAATTATTATTATGAGGGGAATGAAGCTAATCACTAAAACAGACATGTCGGAGGAGGGGACGGGTCCTCTTGGCAGCCGGGGGAAGGAAAGATTTGGGTACACAAAACCCTAGGCAGCAACACTCAATGCCAAGCATCAGCTGCAAAAGCACATACTATGGAAGAGATAAAAGGTCCCTTTATAAAATATAGTAAATTCCTTGTAGGGCCTCTTCTTGAAGCGGGGCAATAGATTTGGGTGTCCCTGAAAATCCCTTTAAGGGGCGGAGATGTCTTTATCCTGGAGCCCTGACCCGCTCTATATAAACAAGAACTTCAAAGCGCTCCTCTGGACGTATTTATTGAATTGTCCATGGCCTGGACATAAATGAGAGACCCATTCGGGGTGTGTGCCGCAGGGGCCGAGGACGCCCCAAATCTTACCGAGTGCAGCCCGGAATGAATGAGCAGATTTCTGTATTGCCAGTAGCAACCAATCAGAGCTGAGCTTTCATTTTCTAACCTGCCCTGGGAAAATGAAACCTGGATTTTGATTGGTTGCTATAGGCAACAAGGCCAGTGGATGTTCCTTTCAATAAACTTTATTTATACAGTCCTGTAGGTACAGAGAACAAAACAACTGTAAATAGCAATTATCGTCACATCTAGGTGACAAAAACAGGCGGAATATTGTCAGTGACCCGCTTCCACATGTTAGGGCGTATTTACAAGATGGTTTTTCTTCAATATTTTGGATTTTTGTTTTTTAAAGGTTGCATTGTTTCTGCAATTAAGGAAACTGTGGTAATAAATGCGTCAGCACTGATTCCTGCTCCTTTCATGCAGACTGAACGTACGTCTAATATGGCGCATATCGCACGCCCTGTATCGGCGGACACTTCCTAGAACAAAACATACACAGGCGTGTAGGGACTCCGCGTGCCGCCATACGGGCTCAGTCCGCTGCGGGGGAGGGGTAACGCCGCACTTGTCCTTGATAATTACCTTATTAGAGTTAATTACTGTAACTAAAGGCAGAAATTAGATTTCCATGCAGATTATTACACCACAGGCTGCGAGCAACAGCGCGATGACGTGTCACCTACAGGTGTAATGGCCGTCGTCACATAAGAGACGCGGTTCATATAGAAATACAGCGGTCACATGACCATCACAGTATATAGGAATACAGGGGTCACATGATGGTCACAGTATATAGGAATACAGGAGTCACATGACAGTCACAGTATATAGGAATACAGGGGTCACATGACCATCACAGTATATAGGAATACAGGGGTCACATGACGGTCACAGTATATAGGAATACAGGGGTCACATGACGGTCACAGTATATAGGAATACAGGAGTCACATGACAGTCACAGTATATAGGAATACAGGGGTCACATGACAGTCACAGTATATAGGAATACAGGGGTCACATGACAGTCACAGTATATAGGAATACAGGGGTCACATGACCATCACAGTATATAGGAATACAGGGGTCACATGACAGTCACAGTATATAGGAATACAGGGGTCACATGACAGTCACAGTATATAGGAATACAGGAGTCACATGACCATCACAGTATATAGGAATACAGGGGTCACATGACCATCACAGTATATAGGAATACAGGGGTCACATGACAGTCACAGTATATAGGAATACAGGAGTCACATGACGGTCACAGTATATAGGAATACAGGGGTCACATGACCGTCACAGTATATAGGAATACAGGGGTCACATGACCGTCACAGTATATAGGAATACAGGGGTCACATGACAGTCACAGTATATAGGAATACAGGGGTCACATGACAGTCACAGTATATAGGAATACAGGGGTCACATGACCGTCACAGTATATAGGAATACAGGGGTCACATGACAGTCACAGTATATAGGAATACAGGGGTCACATGACAGTCACAGTATATAGGAATACAGGAGTCACATGACCATCACAGTATATAGGAATACAGGGGTCACATGACCATCACAGTATATAGGAATACAGGGGTCACATGACAGTCACAGTATATAGGAATACAGGAGTCACATGACGGTCACAGTATATAGGAATACAGGGGTCACATGACAGTCACAGTATATAGGAATACAGGGGTCACATGACCATCACAGTATATAGGAATACAGGGGTCACATGACAGTCACAGTATATAGGAATACAGGGGTCACATGACAGTCACAGTATATAGGAATACAGGGGTCACATGACAGTCACAGTATATAGGAATACAAGTCATATGGTGGTCGCAGCAGATTCGTCCAGCAGGTCACTTTATGCTGCAGATTGTGAGCGAGATTTCCTGGTCCGATAATACACTGCAGCAGAAAATCTGCAACGTATCCACCGAGTGTGAACATACCCTTACAGTGCAGCAGTGACAGAGGAGGAATGACATGAATGAAGTATGTGGGGTGCGGCACGAGATGTCTACAAGACACACAACCTACCAGAACACGGAACAAACACGCTTTACGCCTCCTGACAGAGCACGGCGACTTCTCATCCATAATACAAATCACTATGTAATATTAAAGGGGTGGGCCTGGATTAGAAAAACATGGCTGCCTTCTTCCAAACACAGCACCGCGTCTGTCCACAGGCTGTGTGTGATACTGCAGCTCCGCTCCATTGACTCCAAGGGTTTATCTGGGATAATCTATCCTAAGGGTAGACCATGAACAGCATATTTGTGGATAATCCCTTTAAAGCCTCATTCACACGTCCGTGTCCGCACTCAAATCCCTGAGAAGGTGTTCAGTGATACATCTGTGAAGCTGTCCGTGAAGGATCTGTGTTTGGTACGTGTGTCCGTTTTTTGCTGTCCATGTGTCATCCGCACAGCTAAAAATTAATTTTTAAAGTATCTCTTCCTAATGATCCGTGAAACATGGATGCATGGCATCCGTGGTTTTTACGGACCCCCAGAGTATAATGGGCGTGACGGATCTGTGAACACGGACAAAATAGAGCGTGCATCCTTGCTAAAACAAAACGGACCCACGGACCGTGGTAAAAAACTGATGTGTGAATGGAGCTTTACTCAGTAACTTATCACCACCATACAGGGTTCAGTGGCAAATTCAGCTCTGCTACATCTGTGTGATCAGCAGGAGTGCTGTGTGCCGCCTGTCACTACCACAGCGCAGCACAATCCATCTTGTTCCTGGCGGCCATCCCGGACCCCTCTCCAATAACGAGATGTTATTGATTGCAGGGAGCAGATGCCGTGAAGGCGGCGGCCGGAGGGTTAATAACAAAATGCCCTGGATGTAAAGACAGAGACCCCAGAAATCTACGGAATGAGGACGGAACTGTGCGCCGAATATGTGACATCGCCTCTTCATTCACTGCCTGGTGGCCAATGGCGAGGCGGAACTGGGACCTGTTCTCCACACAGCTGCAGTGATGGCTATAGCACAACCGTCTCCTGAAATCCTCTGCGCTGTAGTAAGGCGCAGAAGGCGCCCAGTCTGGGAAAAATCTCATTTACACCCTGAGAGGATGCTGGGGACATTACTTCTCTAGCCCCAAGTAATCTGTGAAACAAGAATTACCTGAAGCCAAAGAAGTAAGAAATCAAGTGCAGCACAGAGAACAGAATTTGAGTGCTACAGTGAAGACTGACACACAAGGCCTGCAGTAGAAGACAAAAGAAGTGCAAATCCCTTCCTTTGTGAAATTTTGATTCTGCAATGCTTTCTACTCCAGTCACACCCAAAGCTGCATTCACAATTCTACTGGAAGTCTCTCCTCTGTAATGGTGCACAAAAGCATTGCTTAATGGACTGCAGTGGCCACCTGCAGAATTAAGAATGCAGCTCTGGGTGGGATTGGAGCATTGGATGTTCAGCCGCCTACCTTGCCGGGCGTGCTGGTGTAATTGAAGGCGTAGACCTCCTCGATGTTCTTGTTTATACTCCCAGTGTAGATAATGCCGATGTCCGCTGGTTTGATGTCCGTCGGTCGGCTCTCCGCATTGGCGAGTTGTGCGAGTATTAGAAAAACGAAGAACCCCAGACAGATCTGCGCGGGTAACACTGCAGAGCCCATCCTCCTGAGGAGCCTGATCCACAGAGACGATCAGATCAGCCAGAGGCCCTCTTCATGGAGTGGAAGAACCCAACGCAGATAGATCTGTAGGTCCATACAGGCGCTCCGGATCAATACATGTCTACAATAGAGGGGGGGGGGGGGGGACAGTGAGACCACTCCAAATATATCCTCTGTCTAATTATCTAACATCTATCTATCCATCTAATCTTATATCTATCTATCTCCTATCTATCTATCTATCTATCTATCTATCTCATATCTATCTATCTCATATCTATCTATCACATATCTATCTATTATCTATCTATCTATCTATCTCATATCTATCTATTATCTATCTCATATCTATCTATCTATCTATCTATCTATCTATCTATCTATCATCTCACTATCTATCACAAAAAACAAAAAAAGAATAAAGATCACCTTGTAAACTGAATGACTGAGCGGAGATGACCCGGTATAAACGGCTTCTGGTGCTCGGTCACTGATCACACAAGGTGAAGCCCCCTTTATTTTGGGTTCTGCAGCAGAGTATATGTGGAGGTCATATACCTCCATCTGGGTGGCATCTCCCCTGCCACACAGGCTGCCCCTCTGGCATGGATATCCTAATGTGGTGGCGGTCATACAGATGCTGGCTATCCTCCTGTGGGGTAGTCATACAGATGCTGGATAGCCTCATGTAGTGGCGGTCATACAGATGCTGGATATCCTCCTGTTGTGTAGTCATACAGATGCTGGATAGCCTCATGTAGTGGCGGTCATACAGATGCTGGATATCCTCCTGTGGGGTAGTCATACAGATGCTGGATAGCCTCATGTGGTGGCGGTCATACAGATGCTGGATATCCTCCTGTGGGGTAGTCATACAGATGCTGAATAGCCTCATGTGGTGGCGGTCATACAGATGCTGGATATCCTCCTGTGGTAGTAGTCATACAGATGCTGGATATCCTCCCGTAGTAGCGGTCATACAGATGCTGAATATCCTCCCATGGTAGCAGTCATACAGATGCTGGATATCCTCTTGTGGTTGCAGTCAGATACGATGACTGCAGGATCAGACAAGAGGATATCCAGCATCTGTATGACCACCACCACAGGAGGATATCCAGCATCTGTATGACCGCCACCACAGGAGGATATCCAGCATCTGTATGATTGCTACCACAGGAGACTATCCACCATCTGTACGACTACCACCACAGGAGGATATCCAGAATCTGTATGACCACTACCACAGGAGGATATCCAGCATATGTATGACCACTACCACAGGAGGATATCCAGAATCTGTATGACCACCACCACGGGAGGACATCCATCATCTGTATGACCGCCACCACAGGAGGATATCCAGCAGTTTTATGAACGCCACCACAGGAGGATATCCAGCATCTGTATGACCACCACCAGAGGAGGATATCCAGCAGTTTTTTTAACGCCACCACAGGAGGATATCCAGCATCTGTATGATTTCTACCACAGGAGGATATCCAGCATCTGTATGACCGCCACTACAGGAGGATATCCAGCAGTTGTATGACCACTACCACAGGAGGATATCCAACAGCTGTAGGACCGCCACCACAGGAGGATATCCAACAGCTGTAGGACCGCCACTACAGGAGGATATCCAGCACATGTATGACCGCCACCACAGGAGGATATCCAGCATCTGTATGATTTCTACCACAGGAGGATATCCAGCAGTTGTATGACCACTACCACAGGAGGATATCCAGCAGATATATGACCACCACCACAGGGGGATATCCAACAGCTGTAGGACCGCCACTACAGGAGGATATCCAGCATCTGTATGATTTCTACCACAGGAGGATATCCAGCACATGTATGACCGCCACCACAGGAGGATATCCATCATCTGTATGACCGCCACCACAGGAGGTCATCCAGCATCTGTAAGACTGCCACCATGCCGGAGGGGCAGCCTTATGGCAGCAAGGGGAGATGCCCCCAGTATTCATGAGATCCCCACAAATATCCTGCTATAGAACCCAAAACAAAGGGGACCCCACCTTGTGTGATCAGTGGCCGAGCACCTTGAGTAGTGTATACCGTGTCAGTCTCCGCTCACGTCCATTTTCTGGTAACCTATATATCTATTTATCACACACCCATCATCCCATGTCATCACACTTACACCAGTATACACAATCATCAAGGACTGCATTGGGGCCACAATGTAACAGAAATGTAACAAGTGGCTTTGGCTACTTAAGCAAACAATTGCAAAAACCTATCAAAAACTCCAGACCGCAGTGAATATAATTACTAATAATTTTATTGTATCACATGATGAAGTAGTTTACAACCTGGCATGAGCAGCACCCGAGGGGTACGATGGGAGTTATGCTGTTCTATGCACTTTATGCTCATATACGTTATTTGTATGATCCTTTATATACCGTGGCCTGTGAGTCTCCTCACCAGTGATGCCGCCATCTTTTTCCTTCCATGTTGGTAAACTATTTTATCATGTGATACAATAAAATTATCAGTAATTATATTTTGTGTGGTCTGGCTTTTCTGGATAGGTTTTTTATCATACAGATATTACACATCATCCCATGGTATCATACATACACATACCTAGTACAGGGATGTGGGTTCTCAGTACTGGAGCATTCATTACCACACACTGATCAGTACATGGAGGGGATTCCTGCCTGCTGCATATGCCAGGAGGGGCACTGACTTACCTTGCTGGGTATGTCCTCCGCCGGGTGCACTGCTGCTGATCCACTCAAGGCACCTCCAACCTCCCATCCCCTGAGCCCAGGATGCCACAACCAAGGCAGCAGGCACAGGGCGCAGCCAGGATCCCTCCCCTGCCACCCTCTGATTGGCTGCTTGTGTCCCAGGGGAAGACAGCTGACCAATCACAGAAGCCTCATCTTCTACATTGTTCTCACAATCTGATTTTAAAGGTGTAAGGTGCATAGAAATCAGAGCAATGACTCTATCGCCACCTGCTGATGGAAAATCGGATGAAACATGTCACAACACCCATATATAGAAGTGAAGCACCACAGCTCCCGAAGAACAATAATACCGTATAAGAAGGATAATGCTGTCTCACTTTGGAAAATGAAAAAAATAATAATGTAACTCTGCCCAATATGTACAAGAATATAACTACTATAATACTGCCTCCAATGTACAAGAATATAACTACTATAATACTGTTCCTATGTACAAGAATATAACTACTATAATACTGCCTCCAATGTACAAGAATATAACTACTATAATACTGCCTCCAATGTACAAGAATATAACTACTATAATACTGCCTCCTATGTACAAGAATATAACTACTATAATACTGCCTCCTATGTACAAGAATATAACTACTATAATACTGCTCCTATGTACAAGAATATAACTACTATAATACTGCCTCCTATGTACAAGAATATAACTACTATAATACTGCTCCTATGTACAAGAATATAACTACTATAATACTGCTCCTATGTACAAGAATATAACTACTATAATACAGCCTCCTATGTACAAGAATATAACTACTATAATACTGCTCCTATGTACAAGAATATAACTACTATAATACTGCTCCTATGTACAAGAATATAAATACTATAATACTGCCTCCTATGTACAAGAATATAACTACTATAATACTGCTCCTATGTACAAGAATATAACTACTATAATACTGCTCCTATGTACAAGAATATAACTACTATAATACTGCTCCTATGTACAAGAATATAACTACTATAATACTGCCTCCTATGTACAAGAATATTACTACTATAATACTGCTCCTATGTACAAGAATATAACTACTATAATACTGCTCCTATGTACAAGTATATAACTACTATAATACTGCCTCCTATGTACAAGAATATAACTACTATAATACTACCTACTATGAACAAGAATATAACTACTATAATACTGCTCCTATATACAAGATTATAACTACTATAATACTGCTCCTATATACAAGAATATACTACTATAATACTGCTCCCATGTACAAGAATATAACTACAATAATACTGCTTCTATGTACAAGAATATAACTACTATAATACTGCTCCTATGTACAAGAATATAACTACTATAATACTGCTCCTATATACAAGAATATACTACTATAATACTGCTCCTATGTACAAGAATATAACTACTATAATACTGATCCTATGTACAAGAATATAACTGCCATAATACTGCTCCTATGTACAAGAATATAACTACTATAATACTGCTCCTATGTACAAGAATATAACTACTATAATACTGCCTCCTATGTACAAGAATATAACTACTATAATACTGATCCTATGTACAAGAATATAACTACTATAATACTGATTCTATGTACAAGAATATAACTACTATAATACTGCCTCCTATGTACAAGAATATAACTACTATAATACTGCTCCTATGTACAAGAATATAACTACTATAATACTGCTCCTATGTACAAGTATATAACTACTATAATACTGCCTCCTATGTACAAGAATATAACTACTATAATGATCTTTTTATTTAAAAACAGGCAACAAAATATTACAATACACTTACAATAAAATCATAGAAAAGAATAATAATATAAAGTGACATCACTTTCATAATACACATCACAACGCATTATACAATTGCTGACACATGGATGTTCCTCCAGTATACATTATTGCAGTTATTTTTCAGGTCTTTCTTATATATCATCTTCAGACTTTCCAGGATATTATATGAGATTTTATCACAGGTCAGGAGCTCTCTGTTGATGACCAGGCAGCACCGCGCACACCACAGATGGTACATGGTCCCCACATTCACTACATATAAGGAACTTCTGCTGTATTGTCTGAGATCTGGGGAGAAGTCTCCATACAAGAGCTGATTATACAGCTGCCCCACTAGATGTGGTAACTGAAGGGACCGTGACACGGCCTCCCATACCTGGACACTGAACGGACAGTCCAGCAGAAGATGCTCCATGGTCTCCAGTACCTGACGGCATTGCTCTCTAGGGCAGGATCTGTCTGGCACATTTCTACACTTTAGATTGTCCCTGACATACATTTTACCATGAAATGCCAGCCATGACACATCCTTCATGTGAGCGGGGACTCTGGGGTCCTCCAGGATTTTCACAGCCTGTTTTACATCCTGGTTCGGGGCGTTCCTCAGCTGGATATGGGCACTAAACTGAGACATCAGCAGGTTCTTATACATCTCTTTCCTACTGAGCTGCTTTACTTCACCATATAAGATTTTCCATTTAATGATCTTGCTAATTGCTTGTACCGCGTACCAGGAAACGTTATTCTTAATGCGCCCGAGATCCTCTTAATGGGGTCACCTACCGACCACACAGACACAAACTGCTGGATCTGGTTCTTAAACAGACGACTCCACAGCTTCAGCTCTGAACTCTTACAAAATGAGAAATTCCTCATCAGAAACATTAGGTTAAAGAAGAGCTCTGGACAAGGCATGGACAGGCCGCCCTCCTTCTGGGGGAGATAGACAATGTTCCTCCTGACTATATTCACCCTATTACCCCACAAGAAGCGGAAGAAGATATTGGTCAGTCTGGTGAGTAACTTATCGGGCACTGGGAACACCACACTGACATAGAGGAATAGCGGGAGCAGGAAGCTTTTCAGCAGGCGGATCTTCTCCTGATGGGTCAGCTTCCAGTGCCTCCAGCACTGCACCTTCTGCTCACACACCGCCAGCTTCTCCTCCCAGTTCACCTTCCCATCATCTACAGTTCCAAACTGAATCCCCAAAATCTTGATCTTATCCTGCACTGTTCTAAAGGGCACTGAGAAGACCCCACGGTCACCCCCCAGCCACAACGCCTCGCTCTTTTCCATATTCACAGCAGAATTCGACACTCGAGAGAAAGCTGCTATCTCCTGTTGTAGGGCCACACAGTCCTCACTAGACGAGACGAGACCAGAACCGTCACATCGTCCGCATAAGCACAGAACTTTATGTCCACTCTTTTACTCTGTAGGTGACATTCCAACCCCAAGAGATTTCTATTATCTTGCAACTTTCTTAAAAAAGGATCCAGACTGAAGACGTACAATAATGGGCTTAGAGGGCAGCCCTGCCTTACACCAGACATGATCCTAAAGGGTTCTGCCAAGTGACCATTAATCAGAGGCTGGCTTACCGCCTCCTTATAGAGAACCTGCAGCCATTGTACGAAGCGTGCAGGAAGGCCATACTCCAACAACACCTGATATAAGTAGTCATGATGGACTCTGTCAAAGGCCTTGCTTTGGTCTAACCCAACCACATATGCTCCTCCACTGTGCTGCCTGATGTATGTCACCGCTTCCCTCACCAGCAGCAATGAGTCCTCTATAGTCCGGCCTTTCACACCACACGTCTGGTTGGAGATGATCAGGTCATCTGCCTGCGCACTCAGCCTGTGATACAAGATCTTGGCCAAGACCTTATAATCAGTGTTCAATAAGGACAATGGACGCCAGTTTTTTAAGTCTTTTAGATTTCCTTTCTTTGCCAGGAGAACCAGAACAGATTTATACTGTGACTGCAGAAGTTTCCTGGCAGAGAGGCAATCATTATAGACCTGCACCAGGTCTGGGGCTAATATATCTCTAAACTCCTTATAGAATTCACTGGTCAGACCGTCCAGGCCCGGGCTCTTCTTGGTTTTTAAGGAGTCAATGCTCCTCTTCAACTCCTCCTCAGTTATGGGCTCGGCCAAGCCATCTACTTGTGCATGATCTAATTTAGGGAGTTTGACGCCTTTCAGGAAAGTTCTGATGCTGTCACCACTTATCTGACGGCCTTTAAACAGATTTTTATAATAATCTCCAATAATCTTGTGGAGTTTACTCTGATCTGACTGCTCCACCCCATGCTCATCTAACAGGCTGGTCATAAGCTTCTTATTAACCCTGTTCTTACAGGCAATATAGGGGTCTGGGTTGTGAACCCCCCAATTATCAAACTGCCCCTCTGCTTTGAGAGACTTGAGGCGGTCATACTGCAGCTCCCGCATCTCCTGCTTTATCTGGCTGACGTATTTACCATCTATCTTCTCACCACTATTGATCTTACCATATAACCTGCTTAGCTGCAGCCTCAGTGCAGAATACCTCATATACTCCACATTACTATGCCTCCTCGCAGCACGTATCCGAAACTGCTTGATATCACCCTTCATACACTCCCACCACTCCGCTGTGTCCTCACACATACACTGGGTGGTCCTCCGGTCATTATAGAAGGTGGTAAAGGCCTCTCTAAACCCTGGATCTTGCAGCACCGAGCTATTCACCTTCCAGTAGCCCCTACCACAGACCACGGCCCCGGACAGATCCAGCGTGACACTCACCATACAATGATCAGAGAACTCTATGGGACTCGTCCTGTAGTCAGAGCTCCTCACTTCACGTTTTATATACACCCGGTCTATTCTACTGGCGTTACCGGCCTTATGGTAAGTGTAGGCTCTATTGGAGCCACGCAAACCATAGGGATCCACTAAATGAGCCTGCTGGACTATATTGTTAAGGAAGTTCTCATCATATCTCAATTGCTTATGACTACTGGAACGGTCCACATTACAGGAGACACTATTAAAATCCCCGCACATTATAAACACCCTGGATGTAAAACAATATGGCTTCATTTGCTGGAATAATTCCCTCCTCTCCTTTCTAGTCTGAGGAGCATAGATATTAATGACTCTATAATACACAGTGTCCAGTATAAAATCCAGCATCAGACAGCGGCCCGGACAGATCTCCAGGACTCTCTCCACCTCAACTTCCATCTTATTGAAGAGAATTGCCACACCATCATTTCTCTCCAGCCCGAAGGACCAGAAAGATGCTCCATGTCTCCAGTCTCTCTTGGCTGCAAACACCTGAGCATTGCTCTTCAAATAAGTCTCCTGTAAGAAGAAGATGTCAGATCTCTCCTGAGACAGACGTTGGTAGATCGCCTGCCGCCTGTTCTTGGTCTTCACACTGTTCACATTTATAGAGCTGATTCTCAGCCTCATCCAGGTCCCTTAGTTTTTCTTATTCTTTTTCCTCCTTCCACTACTGTGACCTTTAGAACCCCATCTTTTGGTGGACACTGAAGGGCCAGGTTCATCTTCCAGAGGGTCACCATCAGGGTTATGTGAAGAAACATAGTCCATTTCAATCTTTTCTTCTGACTCTTCTTCCCCTATCGCCCCATACTGCCCGGAGGTTATGGCCAGCACTGGCGGATCCGGGGTTTTCTTTGCTGTAGCGCTGTTCTTTCTTTTTACAGTCTGGAACCCCTCTTCATCCACAGAGGACCTCCTGAGCTTCCTGAGCCCTGCAGCTGGACCATCAGGCTTTGTAGACATAGAGGGCAGTTCTTTAGGTGGTTTGGCAACTGGTTTACTGGTCACTTTACTCTGCAGATTAGAATCCTCTTCAGTGGCTGGTACTTGTAGTGCTACAGATGGTACTTTAGCTTCCACAGCAGGATTTCTGGATTTCAAAGCATTTTCAATAGCTGGTACTTGTGGTTCAGCAGATGTTGGTACTTGAAATAAAGTAGTTTGGCTATCAGTCTCCAACTCTGCCGGTACTTGTAGTGCATCAGGAGGGTCACCACTCTCTACAGCAGGGTCACTAGTACTTTGTATTGCTTCAGCAGGACGATTACCAGTTTCTGGGGCTGTATCTGCTCTTGCAGTGACATCCTCCTGACTTTCCTCCATGGCCTCTGAGAAGATCTCATCACTGCCTTTATTATGATCTGCATGCGGACAGTCCCGGAACGTATGACCAGATCCTAAACACAGGTTACAGATGACCGGACCTGTACAGTCGTCCTTTGAATGACCAAACTGTCCACAAAATGAGCACTTAATACGGGAGCAGTTGATGGCGAGGTGCCTGCCCCCACATCTGTGACACAGCCGCGGCTGACCGGGGTAGTAGCATATCCCCCTCTCTGAGCCCAGGTAGAAGGAGTGCGGCAGATGTCTAGTCACACCATTGTTCTGCGCTAGCTGTATCATCACGGTGTATCCGCCATTCCAAATGTCTTCCTCATCATATATTTTTCCGGGATGACTCTTCAACAGACACTGTCTGCTCAGCCAGTGCTCCAGATCTGCCAGCGCCACCACCTCAGACTGAAACAAGATGGTGGCCCTCACTACCTGAGGCTTGGACAGCTGGATCACCTGTAGATGCTCCCAGATTGACTGTTCTTTGGTGTCATTGTATATATTCCAGAATAAGTCCAGATCATACTGAAGCTTAAAGCTGATGTCATACATCCTGCTGGAGGGGATATGGATCAGGGCGTACACCTCAGATGCCTTAAATTTCATGAAGTCCTTCAGAAGAACCTTCCCTATGTACAGTCTGGAGGGGAGGTTTTCTTCTGGACCCATATACTTAATCCGTACAGCATTCCTCCTCTGAGGTGGAGGGTTAGCCGGCCTTGTAACATTGGAGAACAATCTCCTGAATTGTGGACGGTCTGCAGGAGGATCAGTGCTGGGCCTCTCCTCTACAGGCTTAGGGTACTTTCACACTTGCGTTTTTCTTTTCCGGCATAGAGTTCCGTCACAGGGGCTCTATACCGGAAAATAACTGATCAGGCATATCCCCATGCATTCTGAATGGAGAGTAATCCGTTCAGTTTGCATCAGGATGTCTTCAGTTCAGTCGTTTTGACTGATCAGGCAAAAGAGAAAACCGTAGCATGCTACGGTTTTATCTCCGGCGAAAAAAACTGAAGACTTGCCTGAACGCCGGATCCGGCATTTTTTTCCATAGGAATGTATTAGTGCCGGATCCGGCATTCAAAATACCGGAATGCCGGATCCGTCCTTCCGGTCTGCGCATGCGCAGACCTTTAAAAATGAAAAAAAAAAAAAAACGGATCCGTTTTGCCTGATGACACCGGAAAAACGGATCCGGTATTGCAATGCATTTTTCTGACTGATCAGGCATTTTTCTGACTGATCAGGATCCTGATCAGTCAGAAAAATGCCTGATCAGTCAGAAAAAATGACATCCGTTTGCATACAGTTTGCCTGATCAGGCAGTCAGTTCAGGCAACGGAACTGCCTGCCGGAATCAAACAACGCAAGTGTGAAAGTACCCTTACTGACTCCAGATTGTCCTGCAGATCCACCTGTGTCTGCTCCAGACCGCTGTGCAGCTGACATTGTGGATGGCTGAGGGTCCTGTATACTGACCTCCATGTCTGCTCCAATCTGTACAGTTGTCTCCTCTGAGAGCCGATCGAGCGGGGTCTCAATAACAGCACTGAGCGGGGTCTCAATAACAGCACTGAGCGGGGTCTCAATCGCAGCACTGAGCGGGGTCTCAATCACAGCACTGAGCGGGGTCTCAATCGCAGCACTGAGCGGGGTCTCAATAGCAGCACTGAGCGGGGTCTCAATCGCAGCACTGAGCGGGGTCTCAATCGCAGCACTGAGCGGGGTCTCAATCGCAGCACTGAGCGGGGTCTCAATCGCAGCACTGAGCGGGGTCTCAATAGCAGCACTGAGCGGGGTCTCAATCGCAGCACTGAGCGGGGTCTCAATCGCAGCACTGAGCGGGGTCTCAATCGCAGCACTGAGCGGGGTCTCAATCGCAGCACTGAGCGGGGTCTCAATCGCAGCACTGAGCGGGGTCTCAATCGCAGCACTGAGCGGGGTCTCAATCGCAGCACTGAGCGGGGTCTCAATCGCAGCACTGAGCGGGGTCTCAATCGCAGCACTGAGCGGGGTCTCAATCGCAGCACTGAGCGGGGTCTCAATCACAAGATATCTCACTATTTGTGACTTTTCTGAGCCTGTCAAGTCCTTCTTTTGACCCATTTTGCCAAAGGAAAGGAAGTTGCCTAATAATTATGCACACCTGATATAGGGTGTTGATGTCATTAGACCACACCCCTTCTCATTACAGAGATGCACATCACCTAATATGCTTAATTGGTAGTAGGCTTTCGAGCCTATACAGCTTGGAGTAAGACAACATGCATAAAGAGGATGATGTGGTCAAAATACTCATTTGCCTAATAATTCTGCACGTAGTGTATAACTACTATAATACTGCTCCTATGTACAGGAATATAACTACTATAATACTGCCCCTATGTACAAGAATATAACTACTATAATACTTCTCCTATGTACAAGAATATAACTACTATAATACTGCTCCTATGTACAAGAATATAACTACTATAATACTGCCTCCTATGTACAAGAATACAACTACTATAATACTGCTCCTATGTACAAGAATATATCTACTATAATACTGCTCATATGTACAATAATATAACTACTATAATACTGCCTCCTATGTACAAGAATATAACTACTATAATACTACTCCTATGTACAAGAATATAACTACTATAATACTGCTCCTATGTACAAGAATATAACTACTATAATACTGCCCCTATGTACAAGAATATAACTACTATAATACTGCCCCTATGTACAAGAATATAACTACTATAATACTGCTCCTATGTACAAGAATATAACTACTATAATACTCCCCCTATGTACAAGAATATAACTACTATAATACTTCTCCTATGTACAAGAATATAACTACTATAATACTGCTCCTATGTACAAGAATATAACTACTATAATACTGCTCCTATGTACAAGAATATAACTACTATAATACTGCTCATATGTACAAGAATATAACTACTATAATACTGCTCCTACGTACAAGAATATAACTACTATAATACTGCCTCCTATGTACAAGAATATAACTACTATAATACTGCTCCTATGTACAAGAATATAACTACTATAATACTGTCCTATGTACAAGAATATAACTACTATAATACTGCTCCTACTGTATGTACAAGAATATAACTACTATAATACTGCTCCTATGTACAAGAATATAACTACTATAATACTGCCTCCTATGTACAAGAATATAACTACTATAATACTGCTCCTATGTACAAGAATATAACTACTATAATACTGCTCCTATGTACAATAATATAACTACTATAATACTGCCTCCTATGTACAAGAATATAACTACTATAATACTGCCCCCTATGTACAAGAATATAACTACTATAATACTGCTCCTATGTACAAGAATATAACTACTATAATACTGCTCCTATGTACAGGAATATAGCTACTATAATACTGCTCCTATGTACAAGAATATAACTACTATAATACTGCCTCCTATGTACAAGAATATAACTACTATAATACTGCCCCCTATGTACAAGAATACAACTACTATAATACTGCTCCTATGTACAAGAATATAACTACTATAATACTGCTCCTATGTACAGGAATATAGCTACTATAATACTGCTCCTATGTACAAGAATACAAAGACCGTGTTACAAAGGACTGCAGGGAACATCTACTACGTTATCTGTACTCAGAAAGTTATCGCTGTTATCTGGGCTGTTACAAATTTGCCAAATTTAAAATAGATATGATTATAATAAAAAAGACTTGGAGGAGAATACAGCACCACATACCTCTTACATCCAGTGACATCTCCTGTCATGTAGACCTTCTCTTTCCTCTTCTCCTGCGTCTGACCCAGACCGCCATGACACATTCTTTCAGCCGCATCTCATCTCTACAGAGTTTGAATTACAGACACATTAGATTTCTAAATTTTTCCATCAACCTCCCCATCCTGCTGCCACCCCCAATACTGTGCTCCCCAATGTCCCAGGTACTATACTGCTGAAAAAATATCAAACTGGTGTAAAGTAAAACTGGATTAGTTACCCACCGCAACCAATCAGATTCCACCTTTCATTTTCCAAGGGAGCTGTAAAAAATGAAAGGCGAGATCGCACCCCTTATATACCCACCAAGGGATATGTGTGCAGACAGCCCATCACACACCTTATATACCCACCGAGGGATATGTGTGCAGACAGCCTATCACACACCTTATATACCCACCGAGGGATATACCGTATGTGCAGACAGCCTATCACACCTTATATACCCACCAAGGGATATGTGTGCAGACAGCCTATCACACCTCTTATATACCCATGAGGAATATGTGTGCAGACAGCCTATCACACCTTATATACCCACGAGGGATATGTGTGCAGACAGCCTATCACACCTTATATACCCACGAGGGATATGTGTGTAGAAAGCCTATCACACCTTATATACCCGAGGGATATGTGTGCAAACAGCCTATCACACCTCTTATATACCCACCGAGGGATATGTGTGCAGACAGCCTATCACACACCTTATATACCCACCGAGGGATATGTGTGCAGACAGCCCACCGAGGGATATGTGTGCAGACAGCCTATCACACCTTATATACCCACCGAGGGATATGTGTGCAGACAGCCTATCACACCTTATATACCCACCGAGGGATATGTGTGCAGACAGCCTATCACTCCCCTTATATACCCACCAAGGGATATGTGTGCAGACAGCCTATCACTTCCCTTATATACCCACCAAGGGATATGTGTGCAGACAGCCTATCACACACCTTATATAGCCACCGAGGGATATGTGTGCAGACAGCCTATCACACCTTATATACCCACCGAGGGATATGTGTGCAGACAGTCTATCACACCTTATATACCCACCGAGGGATATGTGTGCAGACAGCCTATCATACCTTATATAGCCACCGAGGGATATGTGTGCAGACAGCCTATCACACCTTATATACCCACCGAGGGATATGTGTGCAGACAGCCTATCACACACCTTATATACCCACCGAGGGATATGTGTGCAGACAGCCTATCACACCTTATATACCCGAGGGATATGTGTGCAAACAGCCTATCATACACCTTATATACCTACCAAGGGATATGTGTGCAGACAGCCTATCACACCTTATATACCAACGAGGGATATGTGTGCAGACAGCCTATCACACCTCTTATATACCCACCGAGGGATATGTGTACAGACGGGCTATCACACACCTTATATACCCACGAGGGATATGTGTACAGACAGCCTATCACACCTCTTATATACCCACCGAGGGATATGTGTGCGGAATGCCTATCACACCTCTTACATACCCACGAGGGATATGTGTACAGACAGCCTATCACACACCTTATATACCTACCGAGGGATATGTGTGCAGACAGCCTATCCCACCTTATATATCCACCGAGGGATTTGTGTGCGGACAGCCTATCACACACCTTATATACCCACCGAGGGATATGTGTGCAGACAGCCTATCACACCTTATATACCCACCGAGGGATATGTGTGCAGACAGCCTATCACACCTTATATACCCACGAGGGATATGTGTGCAGAAAGCCTATCACACCTTATATACCCAAGGGATATGTGTGCAAACAGCCTATCACACCTCTTATATACCCACCGAGGGATATGTGTGCAGACAGCCTATAACACCTTATATACCCACGAGGGATATGTGTGCAGAAAGCCTATCACACCTTATATACCCAAGGGATATGTGTGCAAACAGCCTATCACACCTCTTATATACCCACCGAGGGATATGTGTGCAGACAGCCTATCACACACCTTATATACCCACCGAGGGATATGTGTGCAGACAGCCCACCGAGGAATATGTGTGCAGACAGCCTATCACACCTTATATACCCACCAAGGGATATGTGTGCAGACAGCCTATCACTCCCCTTATATACCCACCAAGGGATATGTGTGCAGACAGCCTATCACTCCCCTTATATACCCACCAAGGGATATGTGTGCAGACAGCCAATCATACCTCTTATGTACCCACAAGGGAAATGTGTGCGGACAGCCTATCACACACCTTAAATAGCCACCGAGGGATATGTGTGCAGACAGCCTATCACACCTTATATACCCACGAGGGATATGTGTGCAGACAGCCTATCATACCTTATATACCCACCGAGGGATATGTGTGCAGACAGCCTATCATACCTTATATACCCACCGAGGGATATGTGTGCAGACAGCCTATCACACACCTTATATACCCACCGAGGGATATGTGTGCAGACAGCCGATCACACCTTATATACCCGAGGGATATGTGTGCAAACAGCCTATCACACACCTTATATACCTACCAAGGGATATGTGTGCAGACAGCCTATCACACCTTATATACCCACGAGGGATATGTGTGCAGACAGCCTATCACACCTCTTATATACCCACCGAAGGATATGTGTACAGACGGCTATCACACACCTTATATACCCATGAGGGATATGTGTACAGACAGCCTATCACACCTCTTATATACCCACTGAGGGATATGTGTGCAGACAGCCTATCACACCTTATATACCCACCAAGGGATATGTGTGCAGACAGCCTATCACTCCCCTTATATACCCACCAAGGGATATGTGTGCAGACAGCCTATCACTCCCCTTATATACCCACCAAGGGATATGTGTGCAGACAGCCTATCATACCTCTTATGTACCCACAAGGGAAATGTGTGCGGACAGCCTATCACACACCTTAAATAGCCACCGAGGGATATGTGTGCAGACAGCCTATCACACCTTATATACCCACGAGGGATATGTGTGCAGACAGCCTATCATACCTTATATACCCACCGAGGGATATGTGTGCAGACAGCCTATCATACCTTATATACCCACCGAGGGATATGTGTGCAGACAGCCTATCACACACCTTATATACCCACCGAGGGATATGTGTGCAGACAGCCGATCACACCTTATATACCCGAGGGATATGTGTGCAAACAGCCTATCACACACCTTATATACCTACCAAGGGATATGTGTGCAGACAGCCTATCACACCTTATATACCCACGAGGGATATGTGTGCAGACAGCCTATCACACCTCTTATATACCCACCGAAGGATATGTGTACAGACGGCTATCACACACCTTATATACCCATGAGGGATATGTGTACAGACAGCCTATCACACCTCTTATATACCCACTGAGGGATATGTGTGCGGACAGCCTATCACACCTCTTATATACCCACGAGGGATATGTGTACAGACAGCCTATCACACACCTTATATACCCACCGAGGGATATGTGTGCAGACAGCCTATCACACCTTATATATCCACCGAGGGATTTGTGTGCGGACAGCCTATCACACCCCTTATATACCCACCAAGGGATATGTGTGCAGACAGCCTATCACACACCTTATATACCCACCGAGGGATATGTGTGCAGACAGCCTATCACACCTTATATATCCACCGAGGGATTTGTGTGCGGACAGCCTATCACACCCCTTATATACCCACCAAGGGATATGTGTGCAGACAGCCTATCACACACCTTATATACCCACCGAGGGATATGTGTGCAGACAGCCTATCACACCTTATATACCCACTGAGGGATATGTGTGCAGACAGCCTATCACACCTTATATACCCACCGAGGGATATGTGTGCAGACAGCCTATCACACACCTTACATACCCTCCTGACTACCTTCTGTGGGGCCCTTTTGCTGTAGATCAGATTCATGACATGACCTTGTTTGCTGTGATCCTCTCATAACCCCAGGGCTCTTATCAGTGCAGCTGTGAAGTGAGGGACGGCGTGCCGTAGAGCGGTGGATACTTATGGTGCATTGTTATCTATAGGATAAGACAGGAAAATAACAGCGATATAATAACACTGATGACGGAATATCACACAGGATAGGATTAGATACACAGCTCAGCAGACAGTATCACACAGGACAGGATTAGATACACAGCTCAGCAGGCAGTATTACATAGGATAGGATTAGATACACAGCTCAGCAGACAGTATCATACAGGACAGGATTAGCTACACAGCTCAGCAGACAGTATCACACAGGATAGGATTAGATACACAGCTCAGCAGACAGTATCACACAGGATAGGATTAGATACACAGCTCAGCAGACAGTATCATACAGGACAGGATTAGCTACACAGCTCAGCAGACAGTATCACACAGGATAGGATTAGATACACAGCTCAGCAGACAGTATCACACAGGATAGGATTAGATACACAGCTCAGCAGACAGTATCACACAGGATAGGATTAGATACACAGCTCAGCAGACAGTATCACACAGGATAGTATTAGATACACAGCTCAGCAGACAGTATCACACAGGATAGGCTTAGATACACAGCTCAGCAGACAGTATCACACAGGATAGGATTAGATACACAGCTCAGCAGACAGTATCACACAGGACAGGATTAGATACACAGCTCAGCAGACAGTATCACACAGGATAGGATTAGATACACAGCTCAGCAGACAGTATCACACATGATAGGATTAGATACACAGCTCAGCAGACAGTATCACACAGGATAGGATTAGATACACAGCTCAGCAGACAGTATCACACATGATAGGATTAGATACACAGCTCAGCAGACAGTATCACACATGATAGGCTTAGATACATTACAGCTGTCTGTATCTATGGTCTGATTCTGGATCTCAGCCCTGGGGGGCGTCTTGACTTTTCCTTGTGCTGATAATTTTGATATTTGATCTTTTAGGGAAATGTTACAACAACATGGCGGAGGCCTCCGTTCCGGGATCTCCGTGATTCTGCACTATGGTGGTTGTGTGCTCAGGATAGTCGCCCATTGTCCTCACTCAATAACCCTGCGACCGCTCACAGCGACGTCTTTGTGTGTGAGATTGATAACAATCATGGCGGCTCATGTTACATGAAGGGACCTGGTAATTGTAATGTATTATTATAACTGATTACACACATATTATAACTAATAATAACCTAGAGTCAGTGGGAGTGGGGCTTAAAGAGACAGTCCACATTGCACCTCTTATGGTGCTCATACAAAATAGATGATTGTCTACCAAATCTGCCAATTTCAGGAGGACCAGCCGAAGGTGGATGAAGATGTCCACACTCTTTCTGATGTCAAATGTCAGGGGAGAGACTCATAGGGCAGTTAGATTTCAACATGTTCAATTCATTTATTCTATGGAAGTACACTGCTGGAGTCTGGAGGGGACAGATTGGTATAGAGAGGGACAGAGGAGTATGGAAGAGGACAGAGGAGTATGGACGAGGACAGAGGAGTATGGAAGAGGACAGAGGAGTATGGAAGAGGACAGAGGAGTATGGAAGAGGACAGAGGAGTATGGAAGAGGACAGAGGAGTATAGAGAGGGACAGAGGATTATGGAAGAGGACAGAGGAGTATGGAAGAGGACAGAGGAGTATGGAAGAGGACAGAGGAGTATGGAAGAGGACAGAGGAGTATGGAAGAGGACAGAGGAGTATGGAGGAGGACAGAGGAGTATGGAAGAGGACAGAGGAGTATGGAAGAGGACAGAGGAGTATGGAAGAGGACAGAGAAGTATGGAAGAGGACAGAGGAGTATGGAAGAGGACAGAGGAGTATGGAAGAGGACAGAGGAGTATGGAAGAGGACAGAGGAGTATAGAGAGGGACAGAGGAGTATGGTGGAGGGCAGAGGAGTATAGAGAGGGACAGAGGAGTATGGAGGAGGACAGAGGAGTATGGACGAGGACAGAGGAGTATGGAAGAGGACAGAGGAGTATAGAGAGGGACAGAGGATTATGGAAGAGGACAGAGGAGTATGGAAGAGGACAGAGGAGTATGGAAGAGGACAGAGGAGTATGGAAGAGGACAGAGGAGTATGGAAGAGGACAGAGGAGTATGGAGGAGGACAGAGAAGTATGGAAGAGGACAGAGGAGTATGGAAGAGGACAGAGGAGTATGGAAGAGGACAGAGAAGTATGGAAGAGGACAGAGGAGTATGGAAGAGGACAGAGGAGTATGGAAGAGGACAGAGGAGTATGGAAGAGGACAGAGGAGTATAGAGAGGGACAGAGGAGTATGGTGGAGGGCAGAGGAGTATAGAGAGGGACAGAGGAGTATGGAGGAGGACAGAGGAGTATGGAAGAGAACAGAGGAGTATGGAAGAGGACAGAGGAGTATGGAGGAGGACAGAGGAGTATGGAAGAGGACAGAGGAGTATGGAAGAGGACAGAGGAGTATGGAAGAGGACAGAGGAGTATGGAAGAGGACAGAGGAGTATGGAAGAGGACAGAGGAGTATGGAAGAGGACAGAGGAGTATGGAAGAGGACAGAGGAGTATGGAAGAGGACAGAGGAGTATGGAAGAGGACAGAGGAGTATGGAAGAGGACAGAGGAGTATGGAAGAGGACAGAGGAGTATAGAGAGGGACAGAGGAGTATAGAGAGGGACAGAGGAGTATGGAGGAGGACAGAGAAGTATGGAAGAGAACAGAGGAGTATGGAAGAGGACAGAGGAGTATGGAGGAGGACAGAGGAGTATGGAAGAGGACAGAGGAGTATGGAAGAGGACAGAGGAGTATGGAAGAGGACAGAGGAGTATGGAAGAGGACAGAGGAGTATGGAAGAGGACAGAGGAGTATGGAAGAGGACAGAGGAGTATGGAGGAGGACAGAGAAGTATGGAAGAGGACAGAGGAGTATGGAAGAGGACAGAGGAGTATAGAGAGGGACAGAGGAGTATGGAGGAGGACAGAGAAGTATGGAAGAGAACAGAGGAGTATGGAAGAGGACAGAGGAGTATGGAGGAGGACAGAGGAGTATGGAAGAGGACAGAGGAGTATGGAAGAGGACAGAGGAGTATGGAAGAGGACAGAGGAGTATATAGAGGGACATAGGAGTCTGGAGGGAACAGTGATGTCAGGAGAAGAACAGAATCTGGAGAGGACAGAGGTATCTGGAGAAGGATAGAGGAGTCTAGAAGGAGCAGAAGAGTCTGGAGGAGGACAGAGAGATATAGAGAGGGACAGAGGAGTATGGAGGAGGACAGAGGAGTATGGAGGAGGACAGAGAAGTATGGAGGAGGACAGCGGAGTATGGAGAGGGACAGAGGAGTATGGAGGAGGACAGAGGAGTATGGAAGAGAACAGAGGAGTATGGAAGAGGACAGAGGAGTATGGAGGAGGACAGAGGAGTATGGAAGAGGACAGAGGAGTATGGAAGAGGACAGAGGAGTATGGAAGAGGACAGAGGAGTATGGAAGAGGACAGAGGAGTATGGAAGAGGACAGAGGAGTATGGAAGAGGACAGAGGAGTATGGAAGAGGACAGAGGAGTATGGAAGAGGACAGAGGAGTATGGAAGAGGACAGAGGAGTATGGAAGAGGACAGAGGAGTATAGAGAGGGACAGAGGAGTATGGAGGAGGACAGAGAAGTATGGAAGAGAACAGAGGAGTATGGAAGAGGACAGAGGAGTATGGAGGAGGACAGAGGAGTATGGAAGAGGACAGAGGAGTATGGAAGAGGACAGAGGAGTATGGAAGAGGACAGAGGAGTATGGAAGAGGACAGAGGAGTATGGAAGAGGACAGAGGAGTATGGAAGAGGACAGAGGAGTATGGAGGAGGACAGAGAAGTATGGAAGAGGACAGAGGAGTATGGAAGAGGACAGAGGAGTATGGAAGAGGACAGAGGAGTATAGAGAGGGACAGAGGAGTATGGAGGAGGACAGAGAAGTATGGAAGAGAACAGAGGAGTATGGAAGAGGACAGAGGAGTATGGAGGAGGACAGAGGAGTATGGAAGAGGACAGAGGAGTATGGAAGAGGACAGAGGAGTATGGAAGAGGACAGAGGAGTATATAGAGGGACATAGGAGTCTGGAGGGAACAGTGATGTCAGGAGAAGAACAGAATCTGGAGAGGACAGAGGTATCTGGAGAAGGATAGAGGAGTCTAGAAGGAGCAGAAGAGTCTGGAGGAGGACAGAGAGATATAGAGAGGGACAGAGGAGTATGGAGGAGGACAGAGGAGTATGGAGGAGGACAGAGAAGTATGGAGGAGGACAGCGGAGTATGGAGGAGGACAGCGGAGTATGGAGGAGGACAGCAGAGTATGGAAGAGGACAGAGGAGTATGGAAGAGGACAGAGGCGTATGGAGGAGGACAGAGGAGTATGGAGGAGGACAGAGGAGTATGGAGGAGGACAGAGGAGTATGGAGGAGGACAGAGGAGTATGGAGGAGGACAGAGAAGTATGGAGGAGGACAGAGGAGTATGGAGGAGGACAGGGGAGTATGGAGGAGGACAGAGGAGTATGGAGGAGGACAGAGAAGTATGGAGGAGGACAGCGGAGTATGGAGGAGGACAGCGGAGTATGGAAGAGGACAGAGGAGTATGGAAGAGGACAGAGGAGTATAGAGAGGGACAGAGGAGTATGGAAGAGGACAGAGGTGTATGGAAGAGGACAGAGGAGTATCGAGAGGGACAGAGGAGTATAGAGAGGGACAGATGAGTATGGAGGAGGACAGAGGAGTATAGAGATGGACAGATGGGTATGGAGGAGGACAGAGGAGTATAGAGATGGACAGAGGAGTATGGAAGAGGACAGAGGAGTACAGAGAGGGACAGAGGGTATGGAAGAGGACAAAGGAGTATAGAGAGGGGCAGAGGAGTATAGAGAGGGGCAGAGGAGTACAGAGAGGGACAGAGGGTATGGAAGAGGACAAAGGAGTATAGAGAGGGGCAGAGGAGTATAGAGAGGGGCAGAGGAGTACAGAGAGGGACAGAGGGTATGGAAGAGGACAAAGGAGTATAGAGAGGGGCAGAGGAGTATGGAGGAGGACAGAGAAGTATGGAAGAGAACAGAGGAGTATGGAAGAGGACAGAGGAGTATGGAGGAGGACAGAGGAGTATGGAAGAGGACAGAGGAGTATGGAAGAGGACAGAGGAGTATATAGAGGGACAGATGAGTATGGAGGAGGACAGAGGAGTATAGAGATGGACAGATGGGTATGGAGGAGGACAGAGGAGTATAGAGATGGACAGAGGAGTATGGAAGAGGACAAAGGAGTATAGAGAGGGGCAGAGGAGTATAGAGAGGGGCAGAGGAGTACAGAGAGGGGCAGAGGAGTATAGAGAGGGGCAGAGGAGTATAGAGAGGGGCAGAGGAGTATAGAGAGGGGCAGAGGAGTATAGAGAGGGGCAGAGGAGTATAGAGAGGGGCAGAGGAGTCTGGAGGAGGACAGAGGTACCTGAAGAGAAGTCTGAAGAAGATAGAAGAGTATAGAGAGGGACAGAGGAGACGACAGAGCAGCTGGCTGGGAACAGAGCAGTATGGAGAGCTTTGGAGGGGACTGCGGGATCTGGAGCGGACAGGAGACGATGAAGTCTGGAGGGAATAGAGGAGTCTCTAGTTTTTATTTTTTAAAGAGTTACTAACTTAAAAAAAGAAACGTAGATATGTCATAGCGCTATATCAAAGGTTAAGATAAATGGGGGTCTGAGCCCTGAGACCCCCAAAGATCTCTAGAAGGCGGGTAGAGAAGTGCACGTATACTGCGCTCTCTCTCCTCGCTGCGGACGACACAGTTGAGATGGGCCCAAAGACGTCTATGAGAGAGAGCTTATGCTGTTCTCGATGGGAATCTTAGCGCTTAGACCCCCACTGATGTAACCTATTGATACGTCTCAATGACACACCAATTTTTTTTTTTAAATTTAGTGACCCTTTAAAAAAATAACTGGAAAAACATATTTTCTTTGCATCGCCATATTCTGATCCCCGTCTCTTTTTTTACTTACGTCTACAGAGCTGTGTGCGGTCTCCTATTTTGCAATCTGTAATTTTTATTGGTATAACTTTGGGGTGTGTATAACTTTTTGATCTCATTTTGGGGGAGGCAAAGTGACGACAAAATGTCAAATTAGCAATTTTTTTTTTCTGTTACGCTGGTCACCGTACGGGACAAATATTTTTTGATTTTAATAGCTCAAGCATTTTATGACACGGCGATGCCTAGGATCCCCTATGAGGGGAGAATTAACATTATTTTAAATTTTTTACACTTATTTGTGGTCTCCATCAAATCTCTTGTCCCATAGACTGCAATGATTTATTATTGCAGTCTATGGGACAATCAGTGCCACAGGCCGGGATTGAGAAGAACATCACTGCATTTAGAAGGCCCCAGGCTGTTATAGAAACTGAGCGGCTCTCTAGATCCCGGTGCGGGGAGGCCCGATTAGTCCCCATGAGCGCAGCGCTCCCAGTAAATAACCGCTTAGATGGCGTAGTCACAATTGACCACAGCGCTTGAGGGGTCACGGACTCTTCTTCTGGGAGTCTACTATACATCAGGCACCTGGCAGCATAAAAGACGCTAAATGTTCTGGGGGCGATGAACACACCCATGCCTTTTTTTTAAATGGCGAGGGCGGTGTAAAAACACCAGCTGCAAATAAAGGTAGTTACAATGGCATTAAAAACGCGGTAAAATTAAGCGAAAACGAATTCGTAAGAAGGAAGATAAATCTACCCCTTTGTCTTTGATCTACTTCTCACTTTCAATATCTCTGCTTGCAGTTAATCAATAGAAACATTCTTGTCCTGCTCATACACCTCATCGGTTTGTTACAGTGTAGCAGTGCAGTTTAGAGGAATCAAACTGGAGTCCAGGACAACGGTCAGATTTAGACTGGGTCTTCACAAGGCGGACACAACCTCACCCGCCTATGGTGGTTAATGTCTGCGCAAATTAGCAGATTCAGAGGTACTACTGCCGAATTTGTGCGTTTATTGATCTCCATTGGTCGGCGAGGTTTTGACACTAACAGGAAGCAAATCTCTTTAATAAAGAATATGGGGTCTGTGTGGCTGGCAGTGTATGAGGTCTGTGTGGCTGGCACTGTATGAGGTCTGTGTGGCTGGCAGTGTATGAGGTCTGTGTGGCTGGCACTGTATGAGGTCTGTGTGGCTGGCAGTGTATGAGGTCTGTGTGGCTGGCACTGTATGGGGTATGTGTGTCTGGCACTGTATGAGGTCTGTGTGTCTGGCACTGTATGAGGTCTGTGTGTCTGGCACTGTATGAGGTCTGTGTGTCTGGCACTGTATGAGGTCTGTGTGTCTGGCACTGTATGAGGTCTGTGTGGCTGGCAGTGTATGAGGTCTGTGTGGCTGGCACTGTATGGGGTATGTGTGTCTGGCACTGTATGAGGTCTGTGTGTCTGGCACTGTATGAGGTCTGTGTGTCTGGCAGTGTATGAGTTCTGTGTGGCTGGCAGTGTATGAGTTCTGTGTGGCTGGCACTGTATGAGGTATGTGTGGCTGGCACTGTATGGGGTCTGTGTGGCTGGCACTGTATGATGTCTGTGTGGCTGGCAGTGTATGAGGTCTGTGTGGCTGGCAGTGTATGGGGGTCTGTGTGGCTGGCAGTGTATGAGGTCTGTGTGGCTGGCAGTGTATGAGGTCTGTGTGGCTGGCAGTGTATGGGGGTCTGTGTGGCTGGCAGTGTATGAGGTCTGTGTGGCTGGCAGTGTATGAGGTCTGCGTGGCTGGCAGTGTATGGGGGTCTGCGTGGCTGGCAGTGTATGGGGTCTGCGTGGCTGGCAGTGTATGAGGTCTGCGTGGCTGGCAGTGTATGGGGTCTGCGTGGCTGGCAGTGTATGAGGTCTGCGTGGCTGGCAGTGTATGGGGTATGCGTGGCTGGCACTGTATGGGGTCTGTGTGGCTGGCAGTGTATGAGGTCTGTGTGGCTGGCAGTGTATGAGGTATGTGTGGCTGGCAGTGTATGGGGTCTGTGTGGCTGGCAGTGTATGAGGTCTGTGTGGCTGGCAGTGTATGAGCTCTGTGTGGCTGGCAGTGTATGAGGTCTGTGTGGCTGGCAGTGTATGAGGTCTGTGTGGCTGGCAGTGTATGAGGTCTGTGTGGCTGGCAGTGTATGAGGTATGTGTGGCTGGCAGTGTATGATGTCTGTGTGGCTGGCAGTGTATGAGGACTGTGTGGCTGGCAGTGTATGAGGTCTGTGTGGCTGGCAGTGTATGAGGTCTGTGTGGCTGGCAGTGTATGAGGTCTGTGTGGCTGGCACTGTATGGGGTATGTGTGTCTGGCACTGTATGAGGTCTGTGTGGCTGGCAGTGTATGAGTTCTGTGTGGCTGGCACTGTATGAGGTATGTGTGGCTGGCACTGTATGGGGTCTGTGTGGCTGGCACTGTATGATGTCTGTGTGGCTGGCAGTGTATGAGGTCTGTGTGGCTGGCACTGTATGAGGTCTGTGTGGCTGGCAGTGTATGAGGTCTGTGTGGCTGGCACTGTATGAGGTCTGTGTGGCTGGCAGTGTATGAGGTCTGTGTGGCTGGCACTGTATGGGGTATGTGTGTCTGGCACTGTATGAGGTCTGTGTGTCTGGCACTGTATGAGGTCTGTGTGTCTGGCACTGTATGAGGTCTGTGTGGCTGGCACTGTATGAGGTCTGTGTGGCTGGCAGTGTATGAGGTCTGTGTGGCTGGCACTGTATGGGGTATGTGTGTCTGGCACTGTATGAGGTCTGTGTGTCTGGCACTGTATGAGGTCTGTGTGTCTGGCAGTGTATGAGTTCTGTGTGGCTGGCAGTGTATGAGTTCTGTGTGGCTGGCACTGTATGAGGTATGTGTGGCTGGCACTGTATGGGGTCTGTGTGGCTGGCACTGTATGATGTCTGTGTGGCTGGCAGTGTATGAGGTCTGTGTGGCTGGCAGTGTATGGGGGTCTGTGTGGCTGGCAGTGTATGAGGTCTGTGTGGCTGGCAGTGTATGAGGTCTGTGTGGCTGGCAGTGTATGGGGGTCTGTGTGGCTGGCAGTGTATGAGGTCTGTGTGGCTGGCAGTGTATGAGGTCTGCGTGGCTGGCAGTGTATGGGGGTCTGCGTGGCTGGCAGTGTATGGGGTCTGCGTGGCTGGCAGTGTATGAGGTCTGCGTGGCTGGCAGTGTATGGGGTCTGCGTGGCTGGCAGTGTATGAGGTCTGCGTGGCTGGCAGTGTATGGGGTATGCGTGGCTGGCAGTGTATGGGGTATGCGTGTCTGGCAGTGTATGCGGTCTGCGTGGCTGGCAGTGTATGAGGACTGAGTGGCTGGCAGTGTATGAGGACTGTGTGGCTGGCAGTGTATGAGGTCTGTGTGGCTGGCACTGTATGGGGTCTGTGTGGCTGGCAGTGTATGAGGTCTGTGTGGCTGGCAGTGTATGAGGTATGTGTGGCTGGCAGTGTATGGGGTCTGTGTGGCTGGCAGTGTATGAGGTCTGTGTGGCTGGCAGTGTATGAGGTCTGTGTGGCTGGCAGTGTATGAGGTCTGTGTGGCTGGCAGTGTATGAGGACTGTGTGGCTGGCAGTGTATGAGGTCTGTGTGGCTGGCAGTGTATGGGGGTCTGTGTGGCTGGCAGTGTATGAGGTCTGTGTGGCTGGCAGTGTATGGGGTCTGTGTGGCTGGCAGTGTATGAGGACTGTGTGGCTGGCAGTGTATGAGGTATGTGTGGCTGGCAGTGTATGAGGTATGTGTGGCTGGCAGTGTATGAGGTCTGTGTGGCTGGCACTGTATGAGGTCTGTGTGGCTGGCACTGTATGAGGACTGTGTGGCTGGCAGTGTATGAGGTCTGTGTGGCTGGCAGTGTATGAGGTCTATGTGGCTGGCAGTGTATGAGGGTCTGTGTGGCTGGCAGTGTATGAGGTCTATGTGGCTGGCAGTGTATGAGGTCTGTGTGGCTGGCAGTGTATGAGGTCTGTGTGGCTGGCACTGTATGAGGTCTGTGTGGCTGGCAGTGTATGAGGTCTGTGTGGCTGGCAGTGTATGAGGTCTGTGTGGCTGGCAGTGTATGAGGACTGTGTGGCTGGCAGTGTATGAGGTCTGTGTGGCTGGCAGTGTATGAGGTCTGTGTGGCTGGCAGTGTATGAGGTCTTTGTGGCTGGCAGTGTATGAGGTCTGTGTGGCTGGCAGTGTATGAGGTCTGTGTGGCTGGCACTGTATGAGGTATGTGTGGCTGGCAGTGTATGGGGTCTGTGTGGCTGGCAGTGTATGAGGTCTGTGTGGCTGGCAGTGTATGAGGTCTGTGTGGCTGGCAGTGTATGGGGGTCTGTGTGGCTGGCAGTGTATGAGGTCTGTGTGGCTGGCAGTGTATGGGGTCTGTGTGGCTGGCAGTGTATGAGGACTGTGTGGCTGGCAGTGTATGAGGTCTGTGTGGCTGGCAGTGTATGAGGTATGTGTGGCTGGAAGTGTATGAGGTCTGTGTGGCTGGCAGTGTATGAGGTATGTGTGGCTGGAAGTGTATGAGGTCTGTGTGGCTGGCACTGTATGAGGTCTGTGTGGCTGGCAGTGTATGGGGTCTGTGTGGCTGGCAGTGTATGAGGTCTGTGTGGCTGGCAGTGTATGAGGTCTGTGTGGCTGGCAGTGTATGGGGGTCTGTGTGGCTGGCAGTGTATGAGGTCTGTGTGGCTGGCAGTGTATGGGGTCTGTGTGGCTGGCAGTGTATGAGGACTGTGTGGCTGGCAGTGTATGAGGTCTGTGTGGCTGGCAGTGTATGAGGTATGTGTGGCTGGCAGTGTATGAGGTCTGTGTGGCTGGCACTGTATGAGTAGAAAGGAAGATGGCTTCGGCAGCATGTAGTAGTATCAAAATTCTTTATTTGTACCTCCAGACACAAATGGCAACGTTTCGACTGTTCACCAGTCTTTGTCAAGCCTAATAACATCATTGCTGGTAGGCATATATATACCCCCCCATGTATTAAAAGCACACACCCCTCATTACGTCAACATGGCCAATCAATACATAATAAGAAGTATCTGTGTAAGTTACTACCTGTCACACCTGTAAAAGCCGCGAACTCCGTCATGCATGTCTCGGCGTGCCGTCATCTCCACTGCGCAGACGCAACTCACCGGCTTTGTATACCGGAAGTATCCTTCGTTGTCATGACTCCGATCGGCACCACCGCTTCCAACCAATGGGCTGCTAGAAATCATCATTGTCGTCATCACCAATGCGACTGTCACGTGATATACACGTGACATCATTACAGTGCACACAACCGTGTGTCGATCTCGTAAGTCACATGGATGAGGCAGCCAATGGAGACACAGTGCGGGCATAGGAGCCATGGCAACGACGACGCCGTGTTCAGCGCAACTTCCCATGTAGAGATGTATATAATCAATGTGTCTGATCCATATGAGTAGAATGGTGGATCAACACCAATGGACCACAATATTAATCCCCACATTATCCACAGGTAATAAGGCTATGTACATGCATGCGGAGATAGCGTCACCATACAGTGCGACAACAAGAAATCGTATCAAATCAACATACACAGAATACCACAAAATACATATGTATGCAGGGCATTATGACACATAGATATACAAATCGCCATGATAGGAATGTGTAACATATATAAAAGCATGATATCCCTATACTGAATGGGACCATCCAATGACCCATCTCAATCAATGGATGTGACGTTAAACTCTAAATTTAAACCATAAGGTTGAAGGGATCTAAGGGTATGGATCCACTTAAGTTCCTTTTTCCTAAGTATACCCTTCCTGTCCCCACCTCTTCTCAGATATCCAACACTGTCGATTACTCGAAATCTTAATTGATTAATAGCATGTTTGCAATCAATAAAATGTTTTGCAACCGGTTTGTCAATGGCTCCTGTTCTAATAGTGCTTTTATGCTTGTTGATTCTTTCCCTCAGTTCCATTGTGGTTTCACCCACATATATTAGGCTACACGGACACTGTATCATGTAAACCACATCTGTGGATTTACATGTGTAGTGTCCCTTAATTTTAAAGCGTTTGCCACTATAAGGATGAGTAAAGCCATCACCTCTCATGATGCAACTGCAGTTGCAGCATGAGAGGCAAGGGAAATTACCATTCTTAAGTGGAGCTAATCTTTTCTGTTTATCTATATCCCTACCCCCTATGTCCGCTTTAACCAATCTATCACGTAAGTTGCGAGTACGTTTGTATGACATCATTGGGGGTACAGAGAACTCCTTCACAGTTGGTAATCCTTTCTGTAGGATCTGCCAATCCTGACGTAGGATGGCGGCAATTTTGCTACTGTCTCCCCCAAAGATGGACACAAAAGGGATATGGGCTATCTCTTGTTTCTGTGGTTTCCTTACCAATGTGGCCCCACGTTTCATGGACATAATCCTATGTTTAGTACGATTAATTAATTTGTTGGGATAGCCTCTCTTTGTAAATTTCGTACGAAATTTACAAAGAGAGGCTATCCCAACAAATTAATTAATCGTACTAAACATAGGATTATGTCCATGAAACGTGGGGCCACATTGGTAAGGAAACCACAGAAACAAGAGATAGCCCATATCCCTTTTGTGTCCATCTTTGGGGGAGACAGTAGCAAAATTGCCGCCATCCTACGTCAGGATTGGCAGATCCTACAGAAAGGATTACCAACTGTGAAGGAGTTCTCTGTACCCCCAATGATGTCATACAAACGTACTCGCAACTTACGTGATAGATTGGTTAAAGCGGACATAGGGGGTAGGGATATAGATAAACAGAAAAGATTAGCTCCACTTAAGAATGGTAATTTCCCTTGCCTCTCATGCTGCAACTGCAGTTGCATCATGAGAGGTGATGGCTTTACTCATCCTTATAGTGGCAAACGCTTTAAAATTAAGGGACACTACACATGTAAATCCACAGATGTGGTTTACATGATACAGTGTCCGTGTAGCCTAATATATGTGGGTGAAACCACAATGGAACTGAGGGAAAGAATCAACAAGCATAAAAGCACTATTAGAACAGGAGCCATTGACAAACCGGTTGCAAAACATTTTATTGATTGCAAACATGCTATTAATCAATTAAGATTTCGAGTAATCGACAGTGTTGGATATCTGAGAAGAGGTGGGGACAGGAAGGGTATACTTAGGAAAAAGGAACTTAAGTGGATCCATACCCTTAGATCCCTTCAACCTTATGGTTTAAATTTAGAGTTTAACGTCACATCCATTGATTGAGATGGGTCATTGGATGGTCCCATTCAGTATAGGGATATCATGCTTTTATATATGTTACACATTCCTATCATGGCGATTTGTATATCTATGTGTCATAATGCCCTGCATACATATGTATTTTGTGGTATTCTGTGTATGTTGATTTGATACGATTTCTTGTTGTCGCACTGTATGGTGACGCTATCTCCGCATGCATGTACATAGCCTTATTACCTGTGGATAATGTGGGGATTAATATTGTGGTCCATTGGTGTTGATCCACCATTCTACTCATATGGATCAGACACATTGATTATATACATCTCTACATGGGAAGTTGCGCTGAACACGGCGTCGTCGTTGCCATGGCTCCTATGCCCGCACTGTGTCTCCATTGGCTGCCCCATCCATGTGACTTACGAGATCGACACACGGTTGTGTGCACTGTAATGATGTCACGTGTATATCACGTGACAGTCGCATTGGTGATGACGACAATGATGATTTCTAGCAGCCCATTGGTTGGAAGCGGTGGTGCCGATCGGAGTCATGACAACGAAGGATACTTCCGGTATACAAAGCCGGTGAGTTGCGTCTGCGCAGTGGAGATGACGGCACGCCGAGACATGCATGACGGAGTTCGCGGCTTTTACAGGTGTGACAGGTAGTAACTTACACAGATACTTCTTATTATGTATTGATTGGCCATGTTGACGTAATGAGGGGTGTGTGCTTTTAATACATGGGGGGGTATATATATGCCTACCAGCAATGATGTTATTAGGCTTGACAAAGACTGGTGAACAGTCGAAACGTTGCCATTTGTGTCTGGAGGTACAAATAAAGAATTTTGATACTACTACATGCTGCCGAAGCCATCTTCCTTTCTACGTATGTATCTTGAGGCCTGATGGATCAAGGGCCTACGGCTAGGCTGCTGCATCGATTAATACAGTATCCTGAGACCACAGAGTGCTGCTTCCACCCTTTAACATTTACCTGGCACTGTATGAGGTCTGTGTGGCTGGCAGTGTATGAGGTCTGTGTGGCTGGCACTGTATGAGGTATGTGTGGCTGGCAGTGTATGAGGTCTGTGTGGCTGGCACTGTATGAGGTATGTGTGGCTGGCAGTGTATGAGGTCTGTGTGGCTTGCAGTGTATGAGGTCTGTGTGGCTGGCAGTGTATGAGGTCTGTGTGGCTGGCAGTGTATGAGGTCTGTGTGGCTGGCAGTGTATGAGGTCTGTGTGGCTGGCAGTGTATGGGGGTCTGTGTGGCTGGCAGTGTATGAGGTCTGTGTGGCTGGCAGTGTATGAGGTCTGTGTGGCTGGCAGTGTATGAGGTCTGTGTGGCTGGCAGTGTATGAGGGTCTGTGTGGCTGGCAGTGTATGAGGTCTATGTGGCTGGCAGTGTATGAGGGTCTGTGTGGCTGGCAGTGTATGGGGCCAACTCTATACAAACGGATGCGTATTTTCTCAGCTGCGTCACCTCTTGTGCGGGATGCGGACAGGCGGCCGCCGGGGGCGCTATAACAGCGGGCTATGCGCAGTGTGCGGTGCAGACACCCGCAGGTTACAGGTCTCCGGCCCCTCACCCTCAGCACCCGCCCCCAGAGCTCCCGCCGCTCCCCAAGGCCACACAACTGGCAGCTTAGGTTGTTGGACGGTTGTCATAGGCACTGAAACGGAAGTGACGTAGAATCCGCATCTCCGGCGCCGATTGGAGGCCGCAGCGCGGTAACGTTCAATCCGGGACGGATTCTGCAGCTTGTAGAGGTAATGAGGGTGCGGGATCAGGAGGGTGTCACTGAGGGGTGCGGGATCAGGAGGGTGTCACTGAGGGGTGCGGGATCAGGGGGTGTCACTGCTGGGTGATGAGGGGTGCGGGATCAGGGGTGTCACTGCCGGGTGACGAGGGGTGCGGGATCAGGAGGGTGTCACTGAGGGGTGCGGGATCAGGAGGGTGTCACTGAGGGGTGCGGGATCAGGAGGGTGTCACTGAGGGGTGCGGGATCAGGGGGTGTCACTGCTGGGTGATGAGGGGTGCGGGATCAGGGGGTGTCACTGCTGGGTGATGAGGGGTGCGGGATCAGGGGTGTCACTGCCGGGTGACGAGGGGTGCGGGATCAGGGGGTGTCACTGCCGGGTGACGAGGGGTGCGGGATCAGGGGGAGTCACTGCTGGGTGATGGAAGGTGCTGGATCAGGGGGGGTGTCACCGAGGGTTGCGGGATCAGGGGGGTGTCACCGAGGGTTGCGGGATCAGGGGGGGTGTCACCGAGGGTTGCGGGATCAGGGGGGGTGTCACCGAGGGTTGCGGGATCAGGGGGGGTGTCACCGAGGGTTGCGGGATCAGGGGGGGTGTCACCGAGGGTTGCGGGATCAGGGGGGGTGTCACCGAGGGTTGCGGGATCAGGGGGGGTGTCACCGAGGGGTGCGGGATCAGGGGGGGTGTCACTGCCGGGAGATGAGGGGTGCGGGATCAGCGGGTGTCACTGCCTGGTGATGAGGGGTGCGGGATCAGGGGGTGTCACTGCCGGGTGACGAGGGGTGCGGGATCAGGGGGTGTCACTGCCGGGTGACGAGGGGTGCGGGATCAGCGGGTGTCACTGCCGGGTGACGGGGGGTGCGGGATCACGGGGGGTGTCACTGCCGGGTGACGAGGGGTGCGGGATCAGGGGGTGTCACTGCCGGGTGATGAGGGGTGCGGGATCAGGGGGTGTCACTGCCGGGTGATGAGGGGTGCGGGATCAGGGGGTGTCACTGCCGGGTGACAAGGGGTGCGGGATCAGGGGGTGTCACTGCCTGGTGACGGGGGGTGCGGGATCAGGGGGTGTCACTGCCGGGTGACGAGGGGTGCGGGATCAGCGGGTGTCACTGCCGGGTGACGGGGGGTGCGGGATCACGGGGGGTGTCACTGCCGGGTGATGAGGGGTGCGGGATCAGGGGGTGTCACTGCCGGGTGATGAGGGGTGCGGGATCAGCGGGTGTCACTGCCGGGTGACGGGGGGTGCGGGATCACGGGGGGTGTCACTGCCTGGTGATGGGGGGTGCGGTATCAGGGGGTTTCACTCCCGGGTGATGGGGGGTGCGGGATCAGCGGGTGTCACTGCCTGGTAATGGGGGGTGCGGTATCAGGGGGTGTCACTGTCTGGTGATTTTGGGGGTGCGGGATCAGGGGGTGTCACTGTCTGGTGATTTTGGGGGTGCGGGATCAGGGGGTGTCACTGCCGGGTGATTTTGGGGGTGCGGGATCAGGGGGTGTCACTGCCGGGTGATTTTGGGGGTGCGGGATCAGGGGGTGTCACTGCCGGGTGATTTTGGGGGTGCGGGATCAGGGGGTGTCACTGCCGGGTGATTTTGGGGGTGCGGGATCAGGGGGTGTCACTGCCGGGTGATTTTGGGGGGGTGCGGGATCGGGGGGTGTCACTGCCGGGTGATTTTGGGGGGGTGTCACTGCCGGGTGATTTTGGGGGGGTGCGGGATCAGGGGGTGTCACTGCCGGGTGATTTTGGGGGGGTGCGGGATCAGGGGGTGTCACTGCCGGGTGATTTTGGGGGGGTGCGGGATCAGGGGGTGTCACTGCCGGGTGATTTTGGGGGGGTGCGGGATCAGGGGGTGTCACTGCCGGGGGATTTTGGGGGGGTCCAGCCTTTCATGGTCACCTCTTCTCCTCAGATGGCCGGCCGACACCCTCGCTCTGCCAGCGGACGATCTGGAGTAAAGAAAGCAGCGGGCGGCAGGAAGAAGTCCGGAGGGCACCAGGCCTGGGATGTGAGTATGACGCCCGCAGCTGCCAGTGACGTCACTTGGCTCCTCCCACAGCGACAGACGATGCATTTCTTAGCGCTCGCTGCGGCCGCCTCCATCTTGTGTGCCGGTGACTAAGGCTGGACTCGCGTTCAGTCGGAGCACAGGTTACAAGATGGCGGACGGCTGGGTGACAGCCGGGGGTCTTATCGCGGTTCTCTGTTGCTTTTCAGAGTTCGATCCATGATCTCGGTGTTCATCGTGCGACCCCCGAGGAGCTGGTGAGTGCTGGCGCGGACGCTCTCAGCGCGGGTACACTGTAACAAACCCCGCACCTGTGTCAGCCGGACACCATCTTGTTGTCAATATCAGTGTATAAATAACATTTTCAGTCACTGACAGCAAGCAGAGATTTACTTGAAAATGGTGAGAAAGTCTCGGAGCTTTTCATAAAAAAACGATTAAGCTTCAGTAAGGATATTTCCCATAAACAAACTCTTATCTTCTAAGGGGGGATTTATGGGGGTCCCTGCTGATCATGAGAACTGGGGGTCCCAAGTGCCTCCGACTGGAGTGGCGGTAGAGCCTGTGCCGCTTTCTGGTATTGTCTGAGGTCGTGGGGTGGCAGTGTACGTGCTCCACTGGTCGCTCCATTCCTTTCGGGGGTACCCCTGTTCTCGTGATCCGGGGGGTCCCAGCAGTCAGGCCAGAATAGGGGATAGAGTCTTCTATACGGAGTACCCCTGTAATGCAGGTACAGATCCAGAGAATCCTGGATTCACTCTGGCGCGCTGTGATTCCGTGGCCTCGTCCGCGGTGGATTGGGGGTCAGCGGGGGGCGCGCCTTCATGCTCCTGTTTGTGTCGTCTGCTGCAGGCGCATCGTCATGAGATCCACAAATCGAAGAACCAGAGCCTGGCCCAATGGGAACTGAAAAAGAAGGAGTGGAGGAGGCAAAATGGCGGCACTCCGGACCCCTTAGAGGACAGGCGGCTGGCTCTAATGATGGAGGTGAGTGAAGGCCTCATCGTGTGCCCGTCATGGCCGGCGATGTGGGGGTCTCCCTTTACACCAGGGCGGTCTCTGAGCTGGGTTTGTGTTTGTTCCGGCAGATTCTGTCGGACCAGTACCAGATGACGGACGTCCTGCAGCGCTCGGACAGGGCCATGGCTGTAGTGAAGGATCTCTTTGGGGACGCCCCCCGCAGGCACACCGGTACTGGTGACCGCTATACGGACCTGACCACGTGGTCCTTGTCCTGCTCGTCGCAATCCTCCATTTCTGAGTTTTTCTTCTCTCTCCCCCCCCCCTCCCTCCAGGTTTCCCAAATGTGACCATGGCTCCATCCTGTGACCTGGAAACCTCACGTGGCCCCATAGCGCAAACGAAGGACCCCCGTACCCGCCTGTCCATCCTCAGCGAGAGCATCATGGACTCTCAGGTAATCAGAACAGGGATTGTGTGCCCTGAAGAAGCAGGGGTGGGACCGTGACAACCCCGCACCTATATTAAATGCCGGTGATGGGGGCGGGACTGTGACAACCCCCCACCTATATTAAATTGAGGTGATGGGGGCGGGACCGTGACAACCCCGCACCTATATTAAATGCCGGTGATGGGGGCGGGACCGTGACAACCCCCCACTTATATTAAATGGGGGTGGGACCGTGACAACCCCGCACCTATATTAAATGGCGGTGATGGGGGTGGGACCGTGACAACCCCGCACCTATATTAAATGGCTATCGTACGGGGTGGTGGGGGCGGGACCGTGACAACCCCCCACCACACGGCGATATTTATCTGCTGGTTTTACGGATGGCGTCTTGTGATTTTAGGCTCTAAATGAAGTGGAGGGGATCCAGTCCGAGGACGACGATGATGATGATGATGTAGACGTCTCCATCAGCTTCCAGCCCGCCCTTCACACAGACAAGTGAGTCCTGCCCATCTGTACTGCCCTAGAGAGGATAAAGCTGCATGCGAGCGCCCGGCACTGTGGAGGGATGCCTCTGTTATGCCCCCGTTTACACAGCAGGTCCGTCATTGTGAGCCGACCCCCAGGAGAGGCGCTCGCCCTCCCGTCGTACCGTCCCTCGTTTGGCTTACAAATTCTGATGTAAAATGCTGACCCGCTCCGGGAGGGCCGATCTCTCATGAAGGGGCACCGGGCTCAGCGGGGGGGCTTCTGTGTCAGTGATTGGCCCCCAGACCCCACCAATAAGAACGTCTGATTCGTCATTATGTGCAGAAGCGCTCGTTAAGACATGGAGGGCGCGTTAGGATTTAAACTTCTCCCCGACGCAGAGGGCCAGCGTTATGTCTCTGATTGGGGGTCCGACTGCTGAGACCACCACCGGCGTCGAGCATGCTCACTGCCCCTCAGTACATCTCTATGGGACGGCCAGAGATGAGTGCTGTGAATGGGGCCGTAGTGGGCATGCTCAACCCCCGATATTCGTGATCGTCCCCTCGGTCATACATATTGTATCCTATTGTGTGGATAGGTTACAGGCTGGGAGACTGACGGGTTCTTCTCCAGTCACCCCCCAGGATAGCCGCTCAGTGGGGGAGGGGCCGAGCCGTCTCTGCTGAAGACGCTTCTGATGTTTGATCTCCTTCCAGGGTTCGCCGGATATTGAATGAAGAAAGTTCTCGTCTCGCGTCTGAGGAGTGGTCCAGAGACAAAGTGCTGGGTGCGCAGAACCCGCTCGTAACACCCAAAGGAGCCGGTCACCCCCCGAATGGCGGGATTGGTAGGAACATCATCCTCTTTATTAACCCCTTTAACGACCGGGCCTGAAAAGACCTTAAAGAGGACCTTTCACGGGTCCGGACATTATAATATACCTAATGGCGTCTGTGGCGTATTTCCGCGCTTACTATTTTCTGTACGCGCTGCTCCGTTCGCCCGCTGTGCCCCCGTTCACTTTTCCGGCCATACTGTCGGTACAGGGAGGAGGAGACGGTGGTGCTTCTCAATGGGCGTCTCCGTCTCCCTGTACCGACAGTATGGCCAGAAAAGTGAACGGGGGCACAGCGGGCAAACGGAGCAGCGCGTACAGAAAATAGTAAGCGCTGAAATACGCCACAGACGCCATTAGGTATATTATAATGTCCGGACCTGTGAAAGGGCCTCTTTAAGGGCTATGGACAATTTATTTTTTTTATTGCATTTTGGGCTAAAGATCATTTTTTTTCAGTTGGTCTTTGTTAGAAATATTGAGCCGTTCTTTCACAATGGGTTAACTGTCTGGCTGTGCGAATCCTACTAAAAGGTCATAAACACCTATTTATACCACATTCTTATCAGTAAGATGAGAACTGATCAGGAGCCGTCAGCAGCAAAAATACAGATTTTTTTGTGATTTTTCACAGTAGCCTGAAACAATCTGCCCCATTCTCCCAGCCGGCGATCAGTCTGGCGTCACTGCCTCCTGGTCTTGACACAGTAGAAGAAGGGGCAACACATGCTTGCCAGATCTGACTACACAGGGTTTGCAGTCTGTTACCATGGAGACGCGTGGCTGAGGAGAGATGGGGCAGAGTGACGCTGGGTGTGAAGATATTTTTTAAGCGCCTGCGTTGCCGGGCAGATTTCCCCGATGCCGCCTGCACAGTAAAGGGCGTTATTCCAGACGCTGTACGTGTACAGATCTCCGGAATGACGCCTGGGCCGGGACCAATCGCCGTGCATGTACAGCGCCTCTTCACAATCGGGTTAAAGGGGGTTTCCGAGACTTTTTAACTCATGGCCTAACCTCTGGATAGGTCATCAGTATGTGACCAGTGGGGGTCTGACACCCAGGGCCCCCGCTGATCAGCTCTTTGAGAAGGCACCGGGGCTCGCAGTAGCGTCAAAGCCTTCTCTGCAATGGGGCCAAGCTTTGCACGTGACATCACATGGCCTAGGATAGGCTGCACTACTGCCAGTGCCTTACCAAACAGCTGATCGGAGGGATGGGTCCAGAGGACTTTTCCTCGCTGATGGGATGGAATTTTTATCTAAGGCATGGTTACACGCTCCAGACCCTGATCCTGCAGTCTGACAGCAGAAGAAGGGGCAACGCATGCCTGCAGGATCTGACTACATGGAGGGTTGCAGTCTGTTACCATGGAGACACATAGGCCTGAATAGCAGCTGAAGACACAAAATGGGACTAGAATTTGCATCCAGGCGTCTAGATTTTTGCATTAATTGTTTATCTTTGATGCATTGGAGCAAGAAAAGGTTTATGCAAAAGTTTCCATCCCCTTTACGTTACTAGTTGATATGAATGAGCCAAAATGGGGGTTGAGTGGATCCCCCCAGGACAGCCACCCAAGCCCAGGGACAGACAGTGCCACGTGCCTGTGTCACACCCAGTATTTATGTGCCGCATCTCTCCGCAGCACTGAACGCCACCGCAGCTGTGAACAAGCTGAAGACTCGTCTTACTGAGGAGGAACAAGAGGAACCGGAAGCCAGCTGTGTCATCGGCCGCGTATTAAACCCGCAGCCCCCAAACCACCGCAAGCTCCAGAGTAAAGGTAGGTGCCATGCTGAACCCTCCGGTATACAATAGCGCCCCCCGCTGTGCGAACCCATACAACACCATAGACCAAAAGAAATGGAAACAACTACATGTTTAATGGGGTCTTCCCTGTTCTGCTGCAGGAAAGAAGAAGAGACCACCCCACGTCTCCGGCAGTCAGAGAGGCGCGCCCCCGTGCGAGCTGTCAGGCTGCAGCCAGTCCGGCCTGGATGTCCTGAACCAGATGATCCAGGAGGTGGAGAGAGAGCTGGAGACCTACGAGAGGGAGACCGGCCGGGCAGTGTCCTCCGTGCCGCAGCCTCAGGGGCTGAGCGGCTTCACTCTGACCCTGATCAGCTCGATAAGGCGGCTGGTGTCATACCTGAAGGAGGTAAGGGGGGGGGGGGGGGCGCAGATGAGCCGGCTGGTGTCATACCTGAAGGGGGGGGGGCAGATGAGCTGGCTGGTGTCATACCTGAAGGAGGTACGGGGGGGCAGATGAGCCGGCTGGTGTCATACCTGAAGGAGGTACGGGGGGGGGGGGCAGATGAGCCGGCTGGTGTCCTACCTGAAGGAGGTAAGAGGGGGGGGGGGGGGGCAGATGAGCCGGCTGGTGTCATACCTGAAGGAGGTACGGGGGGGGGGGGGGGGGGGCAGATGAGCCGGCTGGTGTCCTACCTGAAGGAGGTAAGGGGGGGGGGGGGCAGATGAGCCGGCTGGTGTCATACCTGAAGGAGGTACGGGGGGGGGGGGGGCGGGGGGCAGATGAGCCGGCTGGTGTCATACCTGAAGGAGGTACGGGGGGGGGGCGGGGGGCAGATGAGCCGGCTGGTGTCATACCTGAAGGAGGTACGGGGGGGGGGGCAGATGAGCCGGCTGGTGTCATACCTGAAGGGGGGGGGGGGGCAAATGAGCTGGCTGGTGTCATACCTGAAGGAGGTAAGGGGGGGGGGGCAGATGAGCCGGCTGGTGTCATACCTGAAGGAGGTACGGGGGGGGGGGGGGGGCAGATGAGCCGGCTGGTGTCCTACCTGAAGGAGGTAAGAGGGGGGGGGGGGGGCAGATGAGCCGGCTGGTGTCATACCTGAAGGAGGTACGGGGGGGGGGGGGCAGATGAGCCGGCTGGTGTCATACCTGAAGGAGGTACGGGGGGGGGGCAGATGAGCCGGCTGGTGTCCTAACTGAAGGAGGTAAGGGGGGGGGCAGATGAGCCGGCTGGTGTCATACCTGAAGGAGGTACGGGGGGGGGGGCGGGGGGCAGATGAGCCGGCTGGTGTCATACCTGAAGGAGGTACGGGGGGGGGGGCGGGGGGCAGATGAGCCGGCTGGTGTCATACCTGAAGGAGGTAAGAGGGGGGGGGCAGATGAGCCGGCTGGTGTCATACCTGAAGGGGGGGGGGCAAATGAGCTGGCTGGTGTCATACCTGAAGGAGGTAAGGGGGGGGGGGGGCAGATGAGCCGGCTGGTGTCATACCTGAAAGAGGTACAGGGGGGGGGGGGCAGATGAGCCGGCTGGTGTCATATCTGAGGGAGGTAAGGGGGGGGGCAGATGAGCCGGCTGGTGTCATACCTGAAGGAGGTACGGGGGGGGGGCAGATGAGCTGGCTGGTGTCATACCTGAAGGAGGTACGGGGGGGGGGGGGGGGCAGATGAGCCGGCTGGTGTCATACCTGAAGGAGGTACAGGGGGGGGGCAGATGAGCTGGCTGGTGTCATACCTGAAGGAGGTACAGGGGGGGGGGCAGATGAGCTGGCTGGTGTCATACCTGAAGGAGGTACGGGGGGGGGGGCAGATGAGCCGGCTGGTGTCATACCTGAAGGAGGTACGGGGGGGGGGGGCAGATGAGCTGGCTGGTGTCATACCTGAAGGAGGTACGGGGGGGGGGGGGGCAGATGAGCCGGCTGGTGTCATACCTGAAGGAGGTAAGGGGGGGGGGGGGCAGATGAGCCGGCTGGTGTCATATCTGAAGGAGGTAAGAGGGGGGGTGGGGGGGCAGATGAGCCGGCTGGTGTCATACCTGAAGGAGTAAGGGGGGGGGGGCAGATGAGCCGGCTGGTGTCATCTGAGGGAGGTAAGGGGGGGGGCAGATGAGCCGGCTGGTGTCCTACCTGAAGGAGGTACGGGGGGGGGCAGATGAGCCGGCTGGTGTCCTACCTGAAGGAGGTAAGGGGGGGGGCAGATGAGCCGGCTGGTGTCATACCTGAAGGAGGTACGGGGGGGGGGGCGGGGGGCAGATGAGCCGGCTGGTGTCATACCTGAAGGAGGTACGGGGGGGGGGGCGGGGGGCAGATGAGCCGGCTGGTGTCATACCTGAAGGAGGTAAGAGGGGGGGGGCAGATGAGCCGGCTGGTGTCATACCTGAAGGGGGGGGGGGCAAATGAGCTGGCTGGTGTCATACCTGAAGGAGGTAAGAGGGGGGGGGGGGCAGATGAGCCGGCTGGTGTCATACCTGAAGGAGGTACGGGGGGGGGGGGGGGCAGATGAGCCGGCTGGTGTCCTACCTGAAGGAGGTAAGGGGGGGGGGGGGCAGATGAGCCGGCTGGTGTCATACCTGAAGGAGGTACGGGGGGGGGGGGGGCGGGGGGCAGATGAGCCGGCTGGTGTCATACCTGAAGGAGGTAAGAGGGGGGGGCAGATGAGCCGGCTGGTGTCATACCTGAAGGGGGGGGGGCAAATGAGCTGGCTGGTGTCATACCTGAAGGAGGTAAGGGGGGGGGGGGCAGATGAGCCGGCTGGTGTCATACCTGAAAGAGGTACAGGGGGGGGGGGGGGCAGATGAGCCGGCTGGTGTCATATCTGAGGGAGGTAAGGGGGGGGGGCAGATGAGCCGGCTGGTGTCATACCTGAAGGAGGTACGGGGGGGGGGGCAGATGAGCTGGCTGGTGTCATACCTGAAGGAGGTACGGGGGGGGGGGGGGGGCAGATGAGCCGGCTGGTGTCATACCTGAAGGAGGTACGGGGGGGGGGGGCAGATGAGCCGGCTGGTGTCATACCTGAAGGAGGTACAGGGGGGGGGCAGATGAGCTGGCTGGTGTCATACCTGAAGGAGGTACGGGGGGGGGGGGGCAGATGAGCCGGCTGGTGTCATACCTGAAGGAGGTACAGGGGGGGGGGGGCAGATGAGCTGGCTGGTGTCATACCTGAAGGAGGTACGGGGGGGGGGGCAGATGAGCTGGCTGGTGTCATACCTGAAGGAGGTAAGAGGGGGGGGCAGATGAGCCGGCTGGTGTCATACCTGAAGGAGGTAAGAGGGGGGGGCAGATGAGCCGGCTGGTGTCATACCTGAAGGAAGTAAGGGGGGGGGGGGGCAGATGAGCCGGCTGGTGTCATACCTGAAAGAGGTACAGGGGGGGGGGCAGATGAGCCGGCTGGTGTCATATCTGAGGGAGGTAAGGGGGGGGCAGATGAGCCGGCTGGTGTCATACCTGAAGGAGGTACGGGGGGGGGGGCAGATGAGCTGGCTGGTGTCATACCTGAAGGAGGTACGGGGGGGGGGGGGGCAGATGAGCCGGCTGGTGTCATACCTGAAGGAGGTACAGGGGGGGGGGCAGATGAGCTGGCTGGTGTCATACCTGAAGGAGGTACAGGGGGGGGGGCAGATGAGCTGGCTGGTGTCATACCTGAAGGAGGTACGGGGGGGGGGGCAGATGAGCCGGCTGGTGTCATACCTGAAGGAGGTACGGGGGGGGGGGCAGATGAGCTGGCTGGTGTCATACCTGAAGGAGGTACGGGGGGGGGGGGGGGGGGCAGATGAGCCGGCTGGTGTCATACCTGAAGGAGGTAAGGGGGGGGGGCAGATGAGCCGGCTGGTGTCATACCTGAAGGAGGTAAGGGGGGGGGGGGCAGATGAGCCGGCTGGTGTCATATCTGAGGGAGGTAAGGGGGGGCAGATGAGCCGGCTGGTGTCATACCTGAAGGAGGTAAGAGGGGGGGGGGGCAGATGAGCCGGCTGGTGTCATACCTGAAGGAGTAAGGGGGGGGGGGGGGCAGATGAGCCGGCTGGTGTCATCTGAGGGAGGTAAGGGGGGGGGGGGGGCAGATGAGCCGGCTGGTGTCATACCTGAAGGAGGTAAGGGGGGGGGGGGGGGGCAGATGAGCCGGCTGGTGTCATACCTGAAGGAGGTAAGGGGGGGGGGGGCAGATGAGCCGGCTGGTGTCATACCTGAAGGAGGTAAGAGGGGGGGGGGGGGCAGATGAGCCGGCTGGTGTTTCTTCAGTAACAGGAGTATATCATACGTTGGAGGTTGGGGAGATCCGTCAGTGACGACCTCTTTTACTGATTACAGAGCGACCGCCGGCTGCGCCAGGAGTCTCTGGAGAGGCAGCGGCTGAAAGACGAGCTCAGTGAACAGCGGCTGCTGATAGACGCCTTGACCGCCGAAATTCTCGCTATAAAAGATGGCAGCTCATTGTCCCCGGTAACGTCGGATCACGTCTATAGACATGTAAATCTCTGCGCTGCTCTCACTGTCTCTGTATGTAGTGCATGGGTGGCCCACTGGTCGCTGTGGACATCCCTGGTGGGGGGAGGGGGTACGGACGGGCTGCTCTGCTTGCTGGATCACTGCAGTACACAGCACCCCCCTGGTCTTTGTGGCCAAAGGTGGTACTGCAGATCAGCCTCATTTATTTGAGCAGCGGAGCCCCGATTGCTGCAGCCAGTCATTGGGGAATCGGCCATGTGACCGCCAGTCGCAGGCCTTACAGGTGGAGAGCAGCAGTACGTGGCTGTGGATTATGATGTCATCAGTGTGCAATTACTGCTTCTCTCTTTCCCAGGGAAGTCACTGCCTCATGTCTGACCACTCGCAGTCATCTCCTGGAGATGCCACCATGAGTCTTCCCGTGGCCAACACAGAACGGGTGAAAGCCCCAGTCGGCTCTGCCCACGCGGTGGGTTTCCTGACAGAACAGGGTGAGTTAACGCTCTTCCAGCTTTCCTTAGGTCCTGAGTGGTAAATTGGGAGTAGGGAAATATACCTCTGTCTCCTCACAGGCTCACCCAATGTGGACAGGCCTGGAGCGCCCCTCACTGGTCATGATGCCACTACACTGATGACCCCGTCGTTCAGGGAGGCCGCTCCTCTGCTGGACTTTCAGCCCGCTGTCATGTTGTCTCCTCCCAGACAGGAAACGCGAGCGGATTTCAGGGACCGGTCCGCAGGTAAGTGGCTTCAGCTATAATATTATACATTTTTCAGCGCCATTCCTGGGCGCTGTACATCTAAAAGGGGGGTCACATATGTAATGTAAAACATACAAGTACAATGAGCATGACAGAGGGGGAGAGGACCCTGCCCACAAGAGCTTACAGTCTACAGGGGAAGGTGGCAGCATACTCATTGTAGGTGGTAGGCTGAAGGTGGCAGCATGCTCATTGTAGGTGGTAGGCTGAAGGTGGCAGCATGCTCATTGTAGGTGGTAGGCTGAAGATTGCAGCATGCTCATTGTAGGTGGTAGGCTGAAGATTGCAGCATGCTCATTGTAGGTGGTAGGCTGAAGATTGCAGCATGCTCATTGTAGGTGGTAGGCTGAAGGTTGCAGCATGCTCATTGTAGGTGGTAGGCTGAAGGTGGCAGCATGCTCATTGTAGGTGGTAGGCTGAAGGTGGCAGCATGCTCATTGTAGGTGGTAGGCTGAAGGTGGCAGCATGCTCATTGTAGGTGGTAGGCTGAAGATTGCAGCATGCTCATTGTAGGTGGTAGGCTGAAGGTGGCAGCATGCTCATTGTAGGTGGTAGGCTGAAGGTGGCAACATGCTCATTGTAGGTGGTAGGCTGAAGATTGCAGCATGCTCATTGTAGGTGGTAGGCTGAAGGTGGCAGCATGCTCATTGTAGGTGGTAGGCTGAAGATTGCAGCATGCTCATTGTAGGTGGTAGGCTGAAGGTGGCAGCATGCTCATTGTAGGTGGTAGGCTGAAGGTGGCAGCATGCTCATTGTAGGTGGTAGGCTGAAGATTGCAGCATGCTCATTGTAGGTGGTAGGCTGAAGGTGGCAGCATGCTCATTGTAGGTGGTAGGCTGAAGGTGGCAGCATGCTCATTGTAGGTGGTAGGCTGAAGATTGCAGCATGCTCATTGTAGGTGGTAGGCTGAAGGTGGCAGCATGCTCATTGTAGGTGGTAGGCTGAAGGTGGCAGCATGCTCATTGTAGGTGGTAGGCTGAAGGTGGCAGCATGCTCATTGTAGGTGGTAGGCTGAAGGTGGCAGCATGCTCATTGTAGGTGGTAGGCTGAAGGTGGCAGCATGCTCATTGTAGGTGGTAGGCTGAAGGTGGCAGCATGCTCATTGTAGGTGGTAGGCTGAAGATTGCAGCATGCTCATTGTAGGTGGTAGGCTGAAGATTGCAGCATGCTCATTGTAGGTGGTAGGCTGAAGGTGGCAGCATGCTCATTGTAGGTGGTAGGCTGAAGGTGGCAGCATGCTCATTGTAGGTGGTAGGCTGAAGGTGGCAGCATGCTCATTGTAGGTGGTAGGCTGAAGGTGGCAGCATGCTCATTGTAGGTGGTAGGCTGAAGATTGCAGCATGCTCATTGTAGGTGGTAGGCTGAAGGTGGCAGCATGCTCATTGTAGGTGGTAGGCTGAAGATTGCAGCATGCTCATTGTAGGTGGTAGGCTGAAGGTGGCAGCATGCTCATTGTAGGTGGTAGGCTGAAGATTGCAGCATGCTCATTGTAGGTGGTAGGCTGAAGGTGGCAGCATGCTCATTGTAGGTGGTAGGCTGAAGGTGGCAGCATGCTCATTGTAGGTGGTAGGCTGAAGGTGGCAGCATGCTCATTGTAGGTGGTAGGCTGAAGGTGGCAGCATGCTCATTGTAGGTGGTAGGCTGAAGGTGGCAGCATGCTCATTGTAGGTGGTAGGCTGAAGGTGGCAGCATGCTCATTGTAGGTGGTAGGCTGAAGGTGGCAGCATGCTCATTGTAGGTGGTAGGCTGAAGGTGGCAGCATGCTCATTGTAGGTGGTAGGCTGAAGGTGGCAGCATGCTCATTGTAGGTGGTAGGCTGAAGATTGCAGCATGCTCATTGTAGGTGGTAGGCTGAAGATTGCAGCATGCTCATTGTAGGTGGTAGGCTGAAGGTGGCAGCATGCTCATTGTAGGTGGTAGGCTGAAGGTGGCAGCATGCTCATTGTAGGTGGTAGGCTGAAGGTGGCAGCATGCTCATTGTAGGTGGTAGGCTGAAGGTGGCAGCATGCTCATTGTAGGTGGTAGGCTGAAGATTGCAGCATGCTCATTGTAGGTGGTAGGCTGAAGGTGGCAGCATGCTCATTGTAGGTGGTAGGCTGAAGATTGCAGCATGCTCATTGTAGGTGGTAGGCTGAAGGTGGCAGCATGCTCATAGGTGGTAGGTGGTAGGCTGAAGGTGGCAGCATGCTCATTGTAGGTGGTAGGCTGAAGGTGGCAGCATGCTCATTGTAGGTGGTAGGCTGAAGGTGGCAGCATGCTCATTGTAGGTGGTAGGCTGAAGGTGGCAGCATGCTCATTGTAGGTGGTAGGCTGAAGATTGCAGCATGCTCATTGTAGGTGGTAGGGCTGAAGATGCAGCATGCTCATTGTAGGTGGTAGGCTGAAGGTGGCAGCATGCTCATTGTAGGTGGTAGGCTGAAGGTGGCAGCATGCTCATGTAGGTGGTAGGCTGAAGGTGGCAGCATGCTCATTGTAGGTGGTAGGCTGAAGGTGGCAGCATGCTCATTGTAGGTGGTAGGCTGAAGATTGCAGCATGCTCATTGTAGGTGGTAGGCTGAAGGTGGCAGCATGCTCATTGTAGGTGGTAGGCTGAAGATTGCAGCATGCTCATTGTAGGTGGTAGGCTGAAGGTGGCAGCATGCTCATTGTAGGTGGTAGGCTGAAGGTGGCAGCATGCTCATTGTAGGTGGTAGGCTGAAGGTGGCAGCATGCTCATTGTAGGTGGTAGGCTGAAAGGTGGGTTTTCAGGTTACTTTTGAAGTTTTGGATGTTGGGGGTGGGGGAGTCTGATGCTGGGGCAGTGATTTCAAGAGTATGGAAGAGGCACATGAGAACTTGTAGACGATTGAGCGAGGAACAGACCACAGGAGAACAAAGATGGAGGTCTTGTGAGGATCGGAGATTATATGTGGGGGGAGGTATCGGGAGATTAGGTCAGAGACGTATGGAGGGGACAGGTTGTGGACTGGAGATTATATGTGGGGTCAGAGATGTATGGAGAGGACAGGTTGTGGACTGGAGATTACATGTGAGGAGGTATCAGAAGATTAGGTCAGAGACGTATGGAGGGGACAGGTTGTGGACTGGAGATTACATGTGGGGTCAGAGATGTATGGAGAGGACAGGTTGGGGACTGGAGATTATATGTGGGGTCAGAGATGTATGGAGGGGACAGGTTGTGGACTGGAGATTATATGTGGGGTCAGAGATGTATGGAGAGGACAGGTTGTGGACTGGAGATTACATGTGGGGCCAGAGATGTATGGAGAGGACAGGTTGTGGACTGGAGATTACATGTGAGGAGGTATCGGGAGATTAGGTCAGAGACGTATGGAGGGGACAGGTTGTGGACTGGAGATTACATGTGAGGAGGTATCAGAAGATTAGGTCAGAGATGAATGGAGGGGACAGGTTGTGGACTGGAGATTATATGTGGGGTCAGAGATGTATGGAGGGGACAGGTTGTGGACTGGAGATTATATGTGGGGTCAGAGATGTATGGAGAGGACAGGTTGGGGACTGGAGATTACATGTGAGGAGGTATCGGGAGATTAGGTCAGAGACGTATGGAGGGGATGAGGGCATGCACTGGCATTTAATTGACTCTGGGGTGAGGATGGAGCGAATATATGAGATGTTCTTGAGTTACAAGCGGCAGGTGGAGGTGAGGGTTTATTAACTATAGTGGACAGGTCAGATAGGGGGTCTAAGTGATATGGGGGAAAGATGAGAAATTATGTTTTCTCCATATTGATTATTAAGGAGTGGGAGGAGAAGAATGAAGATCTAGCTGACACGCTGGGATTCTGGACAGAAGGGAAGTGACATCTGGGCCAGAGAGGTAGATTTGAGTGTCGTCAGCATAGAGGTGGTATTGGAAGCCATGAGACTCTATGAGCTGTCACAGGCCAAATGTATGAATGGAGAAAAGTCAGAGGGCCAGAAGGCAGAGGAGAGGTCAAAAAGGAAAAGAACAGAGTAATGTAGAAGGCAGAGGACAGGTCTAGAAGGAGGAGCGCAGAGTAAGGGTCCATTCACACGTCGGCATATTGCGGATCCACAAACCACGGACACCGGCCATGTTCGTTCCGCATTTTGCTGACCACACAAGGCGGGCACTATGATAGACATGCCTATTCTTGTCTGTAGCTGCTCTATTTTTCTTTCCGGGGCTGCGGAACAGAAGTGCGGATGCGGACAGTACACGACGTGCTGTCCGCATCTTTTGCGGCCCTATTGAAATGAATGGGTCCGCCCCCGAGCCGCAAAATTGCAAAACAGATGCAGACGCGTTATGCGGACGTGTGAATGGACCCTTATGTAGAAGGCAGAGGACAGGTCTAGAAGGAGGAGCACAGAGTAATGTAGAAGGCAGAGGACTGGTCTAGAAGAAGGAGGTCAGAGTAATGTAGAAGGCAGAGGACGGGTCTAGAAGGAGGAGGTCAGAGTAATGTAGAAGGCAGAGGACTGGTCTAGAAGGAGGAGGTCAGAGTAATGAAAAGGCAGAGGACGGGTCTAGAAGGAGGAGAACAGAGTAATGTAGAAGGCAGAGGACGGGTCTAGAAGGAGGAGGTCAGAGTAATGTAGAAGGCAGAGGACTGGTCTAGAAGGAGGAGCACAGAGTAATGAGAAGGCAGAGGATGGGTCTAGAAGGAGGAGAACAGAGTAATGTAGAAGGCAGAGGACTGGTCTAGAAGGAGGAGGTCAGAGTAATGTAGAAGGCAGAGGACTGGTCTAGAAGGCAGAGGACAGAGTAATGTAGAAGGCAGAGGACTGGTCTAGAAGGAGGAGCAGAGAGTAATGTAGAAGGCAGAGGACGGGTCTAGAAGGAGGAGGGCACAGTAATGTAGAAGGCAGAGGACTGGTCTAGAAGGAGGAGCACAGAGTAATGTAGAAGGCAGAGGACTGGTCTAGAAGGAGGAGCACAGAGTAATGTAGAAGGCAGAGGACTGGTCTAGAAGGAGGAGCACAGAGTAATGTAGAAGGCAGAGGACAAAGTAATGTAGAAGGCAGAGGACTGGTCTAGAAGGCAGAGGACAGAGGACTGGTCTAGAAGGCAGAGGACAGAGTAATGTAGAAGGCAGAGGACTGGTCTAGAAGGCAGAGGACAGAGTAATGTAGAAGGCAGACGACTGGTCTAGAAGGCAGAGGACAGAGTAGTGTAGAAGGCAGAGGACTGGTCTAGAAGGCAGAGGACTGAGTAATGTAGAAGGCAGAGGACTGGTCTAGAAGGCAGAGGACTGGTCTAGAAGGCAGAGGACTGGTCTAGAAGGCAGAGGACTGGTCTAGAAGGCAGAGGACTGGGTAATGTAGAAGGCAGAGGACTGGTCTAGAAGGCAGAGGACAGAGTAGTGTAGAAGGCAGAGGACTGGTCTAGAAGGCAGAGGACTGAGTAATGTAGAAGGCAGATGACTGGTCTAGAAGGCAGAGGACAGAGTAATGTAGAAGGCAGAGGACAGAGTAATGTAGAAGGCAGAGGACAGAGTAATGTAGAAGGCAGAGGACAGAGTAATGTAGAAGGCAGAGGACTGAGTAATGTAGAAGGCAGAGGACGGGTCTAGAAGGCAGAGGACTGAGTAATGTAGAAGGCAGATGACTGGTCTAGAAGGCAGAGGACAGAGTAATGTAGAAGGCAGATGACTGGTCTAGAAGGCAGAGGACAGAGTAATGTAGAAGGCAGAGGACAGAGTAATGTAGAAGGCAGAGGACAGAGTAATGTAGAAGGCAGAGGACAGAGTAATGTAGAAGGCAGAGGACAGAGTAATGTAGAAGGCAGAGGACAGAGTAATGTAGAAGGCAGAGGACAGAGTAATGTAGAAGGCAGAGGACAGAGTAATGTAGAAGGCAGAGGACAGAGTAATGTAGAAGGCAGAGGACAGAGTAATGTAGAAGGCAGAGGACAGAGTAATGTAGAAGGCAGAGGACAGAGTAATGTAGAAGGCAGAGGACAGAGTAATGTAGAAGGCAGAGGACAGGTCTAGAAGGAGGAGAACAGAGTAATGTAGAAGGCAGATGAGACTGGTCTAGAAGGAGGAGGTCAGAGTAATGTAGAAGGCAGAGGACTGGTCTAGAAGGAGGAGCACAGAGTATTGTAGAAGGCAGAGGACTGGTCTAGAAGGAGGAGCACAGAGTAATGTAGAAGGCAGCGGACTGGTCTAGAAGGAGGAGCACAGAGTATTGTAGAAGGCAGAGGACTGGTCTAGAAGGCAGAGGACAGAGTAATGTAGAAGGCAGAGGACTGGTCTAGAAGGAGGAGGTCAGAGTAATGTAGAAGGCAGAGGACTGGTCTAGAAGGAGGAGCACAGAGTATTGTAGAAGGCAGCGGACTGGTCTAGAAGGAGGAGCACAGAGTAATGTAGAAGGCAGAGGACTGGTCTAGAAGGAGGATAACAGAGTAATGTAGAAGGCAGAGGACGGGTCTAGAAGGAGGAGCACAGAGTAATGTAGAAGGCAGAGGGACAGGTCTAGAAGGAGGAGAACAGAGTAATGTAGAAGGCAGACGACTGGTCTAGAAGGAGGAGCACAGAGGAAGGCAGCGGACTGGTCTAGAAGGCAGAGGACAGAGTAATGTAGAAGGCAGAGGACTGGTCTAGAAGGAGGAGCACAGAGTAATGTAGAAGGCAGCGGACTGGTCTAGAAGGAGGAGCACAGAGTAATGTAGAAGGCAGAGGACTGGTCTAGAAGGAGGAGAACAGAGTAATGTAGAAGGCAGAGGACGGGTCTAGAAGGAGGAGCACAGAGTAATGTAGAAGGCAGACGACTGGTCTAGAAGGAGGAGCACAGAGTAATGTAGAAGGCAGACGACTGGTCTAGAAGGAGGAGCACAGAGTAATGTAGAAGGCAGAGGGACAGGTCTAGAAGGAGGAGAACAGAGTAATGTAGAAGGCAGACGACTGGTCTAGAAGGAGGAGCACAGAGGAAGGCAGCGGACTGGTCTAGAAGGCAGAGGACAGAGTAATGTAGAAGGCAGAGGATGGGTCTAGAAGGAGGAGAACAGAGTAGTGACATTCAGCTTTGACAGGTAGCGGGTCATTGGTGACTGCTGGCAGCTTCAGTGGAGAGATTGGGTCGGAAGCCGGATGGCAGTGGATCAAAAAGTAATTGGGATGAGAGAGGTTGGGAAGGTGGTGGATGAACGGCCCTGGGGCGGTATAGAGAGCAGGTCCTGTTACTGTTGGTACTGCTCTTACTGATAGAATGGGAGCCCCCGGCGCCTCCTCCACTGCAGGACCGCCATATGGAAGGGGATTCGAGCAGCCATCACTCCATTCACCTCTATGGGACTGCCGAAGACGAGAGAGCGCTCCGCTGTCTCCACAACAAGTGACAGTGTGTGCGTGACCGTCACTTTACCCGTTCCTGTGATCGCGGGGCTCCCACACATCAGATACTCATCACCTGAGTTATAGTAGGACAACCCTTTAATACGACACATTTCTTCAGATGCCCTTCCTTCTTCATTGCAGCGCTCCTCAGCCGCCATGACACTGTGTCGTCACCATCCGGTATAGACCTCCCCTCTCTGGCCCATGACCCCGATCCGGCCGCACAGAGTTTACCACGGGGAGACGCACTTGTTGGTCACCACCGCACTGAGGAGCCGGGGAATGACTGGGTTAACGCCACCACGGCCGACGCCAATGGTATTGTGACCCGCATGGCGGAGCTGTCCTGTCAGAACAACGCACTGAAGGCTCAGCTGGAGCAACTCCGGTATAAGACGGGCGGAGCTGGCGACTCCACGGACGCTTCACATGTGACGGCAGAAAATAAGGTGAGTTGCCGATTTGTATGATTATAATACACTGATGATGCCTTACTTACCTCGTACTGATCCTGAGTATCTTCCTATTTTATGCTTCATTCACATCTAGAGCTGCATTCACAGTTCTGCTGAGTGCCACGTGCTGTTAGTTAGCCATACACTGTGGTGTAGAGACTACAACACCCAGAATGCAAATCGGCAAAACAGATTCTGCACCATCCGGGAGACGTGAGGGCAGAACTAAGAAACCGGATTGTGAATGCAGCTCTGGATGTGACTTGAGACACGATAGAATCAGCACAAGATATAGAAAGAGGGGATTGTTATATCTACATGAAATGATTTCACTCTATGGACAAAAATGCCGGTAATTAGGATTTGCCAGGACGACTGGGTCCCAGCTCCGCAGTGCCCTCACATGCTCATTACAGCGCCGCAGTGCTCACATGCTCGTTGCGGCCCCGCAGTGCCCTCTCATGCGCGTTGCGGCCCCGCAGTGCCCTCTCATGCGCGTTGCGGCCCCGCGGTGCCCTCTCATGCGCGTTGCGGCCCCGCGGTGCCCTCTCATGCGCGTTGCGGCCCCGCGGTGCCCTCTCATGCGCGTTGCGGCCCCGCGGTGCCCTCTCATGCGCGTTGCGGCCCCGCGGTGCCCTCTCATGCGCGTTGCGGCCCCGCGGTGCCCTCTCATGCGCGTTGCGGCCCCGCGGTGCCCTCTCATGCGCGTTGCGGCCCCGCGGTGCCCTCTCATGCGCGTTGCGGCCCCGCGGTGCCCTCTCATGCGCGTTGCGGCCCCGCGGTGCCCTCTCATGCGCGTTGCGGCCCCGCGGTGCCCTCTCATGCGCGTTGCGGCCCCGCGGTGCCCTCTCATGCGCGTTGCGGCCCCGCAGTGCGCTCATAGTACAACTGATTACTGTAGAGAACAGAGGCTTCATCTCATGTAAACGTCCACAACACTTCTATTTAGAATTTGCCAAGATGAGTCCCAGCACCGCAGTGCTCTCACATGCTCAGTGCTAAGTATAACTGATTACTGGAAAAAACAGAGGCGTCCTCTCATGCAAACGTCCACAACACTTCTCTGCTTCTAACTTCTATGGCTGAAATCCCCTGAGAACGGCCATCTTGCCTTCGTAGTAGAATGTGATGGTAAAGTCATTTATAAAGACCAATGGAGTCTTCTCCATAGAGAGAAAAATTATTTAATTTTTCCTTTAGGATGTCTGTATCAATTCCTCACTAATTTTCAAGATTTCTGCTTGCTGTCAGTGAATTGAAACCTTCTTTACTACCAGTGTCCTATTCATATGAAGGACACATAGGTGCACGACCTGTTACTGTGCAGTTACCACAACTGTGCCAGATTAGTGAAGTAAACCGCGAACGTTCCTGTTGACGGCAGGCGGAGGAGACGGCAGGTTTCTGATGATGGCGGAGTGGAAATCGCATCATGTACCGAGACCAGACGCTGTTCTGTTATGATAGTTCATGGCCTGATGTGTGCCCTGTATCTCTCCAGCAGGAGGCGCCGCCTGCACAAAGTCCAGTGACTCTAGACATGAGGATTGCAGAGCTGAACCGGCAGAGCGCAGAGGCCCGGGATAAACTCCTGAGACTTATCGAGCAGCAGAAGCAGAGCCTGGTGGTGTCGCCCGCCATCTCTCCCATCACGCCACAGCTGGAGGAGCCAGGTACTTTTGTGCATGTTCATTGGATGCCAAAATCCAGTTCCTGGACTGGTGTGTTTACCCCCTGCCCGAGACAGTATAATGAGAGTTGTAGTACCAGTCCAGTGATAAGTGTCCTAATAGACTTACCCCGACCTTGTGTTTCCAGGAAGAAGAGCGCGGCTGATCGATGCTGTACTCCCGATGCCGCAGTTTACCGACTCTTCCATCGAGGAGACCCCTTCTCCGGGCAGCGGGCGCAGGTGAGAGCGCGCCTTACAGTGATCCGCATTTGAGACCCATTTAGGTCTCCGTACTGATTTTTGGAGTAAACCTCTGCAGTCTGGGAGATCCTGTGTCAATGTACATACGCTGCGTCTCCTAACAGCATGCCCTGCAGCAGACGGAGAGGGTGTCCTGGCGGCGGCCATTCTGTTTCTGTGTATGTAGTCATATGTGGGACTCCAGTTATGTTTGGTGGCATTGCTAACGCTCACATGTCTTTAGGTCAAGCGCCTCTCAGAGGTCCAATTCTTCGGTGAGCGGCTCATCTAGACAACGGGTCAAGGTAGGAAGAGATGCTTCAGTCCCAGCGGTCGGGATATTTCCAGTGAGGATGATGAGGGTGGTTGGTTACAACTTGGCCAACTGTTTGGTAGTCACAGTATGACATAAAGGGGAAACTGCGGGTGGGGGGGCTGGGGTACTCTGTGTCCCAGCTGCAGCCATCTTTGCTTCTCCACGCCGGTCACTTGGATGCTGATGCTATATACACAGGCGGGCTGGCCAGCAGTCTCTGGGCCGTGCGCCTCATTGGTGTTCTAGAAGAGGTTGGGGGTCAGCAACCTCCAGAACTCCAGCTGTTAAAGTTTTTTTTAGGATTTTTATATTGATTGCCTATACTCAGGATTAGGCTACTTTCACACTGGTGTTTTTACTGGATCCGGCAGGGTTCAGCAAAAACGCTTCCGTTACTGATAATACAACCTATTAATGGATCCGGTTGTATTATCTTTAACATAGCCATTGACTTGCATTGTGGGTCATGCCGGATCCGTCTTGCTCCGCATCCCAGGACGGAAAGCAAACCGCAGCACGCTGCTCTCCGGTATGAGAACAGAACACATTTTAAAGCGTTCTATTCTGTTCAGTTACGTTTTGTCCCTATTCACAATGAATGGGGACAAAACGGAAGCGGTTTTCTTTTCTTCCGATTTTGAGACCCTATGACGGATCTCAATACTGGAAAATAGGCTACTTTCACACTAGCGTTTCTAAGTCATCAATATCAGATTGGCGGGGTCCGACTTAGGGCTCTTTCACACTTGCGTTCTTGTCTTCCGGCATAGAGTTCCGTCGTCGGGGCTCTATGCCGGAAGAATCCTGATCAGTTTTATCCTAATGCATTCTGAATGGAGTGAAAGCCGTTCAGGATGCATCAGGATGTCTTCAGTTCCGGACCGGAACGTTTTTTGGCTGGAGAAAATACTGCAGCAAGCTGCGCTTTTTGCTCCGGCCAAAAATCCTGAACACTTGCCGCAAGGCTGGATCCGGAATTAATGCCGCATTGAAAGGCATTGATCCGGCCTTAAGCTAAACGTCGTTTCGGCACATTGCCGGATCCGACGTTTAGCTTTTTTAGAGTGGTTACCATGGCTGCCGGGACGCTAAAGTCCTGGCAGCCATGGTAAAGTGTAGCGGGGAGCGGGGGAGCAGCATACTTACCGTCCGTGCGGCTCCCGGGGCGCTCCAGAGTGACGTCAGGGCGCCCCACGCGCATGGATGACGTGATCGCATGGCACCTCATCCATGCGCATGGGGCGCTCTGACGTCATTCTGGAGCGCCCCGGGAGCCGCACGGACAGTAAGTATACCGCTCCCCGCATGGCAACCAGGACTTTAATAGCGTCCTGGCTGCCATAGTAACACTGAAAGCATTATGAAGACGGATCCGTCTTCAAATGCTTTCAGTACACTTGTTTTTCCGGATCCGGCGTGTAATTCCGGCAAGTGGAGTACACGCCGGATCCGGACAACGCAAGTGTAAAAGAGGCCTAAGAGGCCGTGGCGCTCTGTGAGCTTTTAGGCCTTTTCCTAGACCATGTGATATCACTTTCATCGGTCACATGGCCTGAATGCAGCTCATCCCCATTCAAGTGAATAGGGCTGAGCTGTGATACCAAGAACCGCCACTATCTAGAAAACCACATTTAACCCTTAGGGCTGTTTCACACGAGCGAGTCCATTGCAGGAATCGCGCTCCGTGTGTGAGTGTGATCCTCCGCTCTGGACTGCTCCTGCTTCCCGCAATGGACTCGCTCGTGTGAAACAGCCCTAAGAGTAAGGCCTGATACACACGACCGTTGTTCTGGTCTGCATACGATCCGCATTTTACGTTGGTCGGACCCATTCACTTCAGTGGGTCTGCAAAAGATACGGACGCCACTCCCTGTGCTGTCCGCATCCGTTACTCCGTTCTGTGTCCCTGCAAAAAAAAATAGAACATGTCCTATTCTCATCCATTTTGCGGGCAAGAATTGGCATTTCTTTAACGGGCAGCCCGTTCCGTTCTGCAAGTTGTGGAACGCACACAGGCCACATCCGTGTTTTGCAGATCCGCAATTTGCGGACTGCTAAACACGGCACGGTCATGTGCATGTAGCCTCACTAGAAGAACTGAGAGATGTGTCTGCCGGAGGTTCTGACCCCTGTGTTAGGGGGTTCGGAGGACATAGATGAATAGCGCCTGTTTTGTCCATGTGGCCATGTCTGGTACTACAGCTCATTCAGGGGAGCATCATCTCATGGACAAGGGTGATGTGGAGACCCCAGAGCAGGGGCACGGGTGGTCTCTGAGATACACACGTACTGTTGTACCACACGTACCAGCTTCTGACTGCGCTCCCTCTCTCCTGCAGGTCAAGGACAAGGAGGAGGGCTGGTTCGCACTTTCCACCCACGTCTTGTAACGCCTCCACCAGATCAGCGCGGTCGGGGGTCTCATGTTTATATGTAATTTATAATAAAATTTCCTAATAAAATCAGATTATTTTCTTTTGTCGCCTGTTTATTGTACGATCCATTAGGTGAAGTGCGACGCCGCAGATAGCGAAGTACAGGCTGCGGGGGGGCGAGCTGAAACCAGAGGCAGGAAGGTGGCCCCAGCAATGTGGAGCATTGTTCCCTAGAGCAAGCAGAGTGCAGGTTTCACAGCTGAGGGATTGCTACTCTGTATCAGTCTAAACAACCTCTCACAAATCTCAGACCCCAGACCAAAACAGATTGTGCGCCCCTGCTTCAGTGACGGGAGCATCGCCTGACACTGGAAGCATAGGGCTAAGGGGAACGCCCTGCCAGATCGCTCTGCGCTGCAGCACGGCTGGAAGTTTAAAAGGCTCCGTCCGGCACCATTCACTATAATGGGGATCGGGCAGAGATCCGGCCTAATTCCGGCAAATATGCAGAGAATCGACCGGTAAAAAAACACTATTCTTCTGGCAAATTCTCTGTATATTTGGCGGCATGCACCCGGATCTCCGCTCATGGGGCTGGACGGAGCCTTTCAAACCTCCAGCAATGCCGAAGTGCGCAGAGGTCTGGCAGGCACTGCTAGTGTACAACTGGCCTAGGGGCTCATTCAGACAGCTGTGTTTTGTAGTCTGGAAATTGCAGATCCACAAAACACGGATACCGGTCGTGTGCATTCCGCATCTTACAGACTGTCCGCACATGGCCGGCCCTATGATACAACTGCCTGTTCTCTTCCGTGATTGCAGGCAAGAATAGGACATGCTCTATCTTTCTTGCGGGGCTGCGGAACAGAACTACGGATGCGGACAGCACATATTGTGCTGTCCACATCTTTTGCAGACAGGTAAATTAATGGGTCTGCATCCGTTCCGCAGTTGTGGAACGGATGCGGTCGACTGAATGAGCCCTAAGTCAGAGGTGGGAGCTCCTGGTCTTAGCAGGGGTGTATTACATCCTATTAAAGAATCTGGACGGAATAGGAAAGTCACGAGCGCTCATCGCGATCCATAATAAGGGTTCACCCAAGGACCGCCGTGTAGCCGAAACCCAACATTGGGCCACTTCTCTCCAGTCCTCAGAGGTAAGTCCGGGATATCTCTGACCTAAGCTTTATCCCAGGGTCTGTAGAACTGAATGTATCTGTGTAAGAGGCTTCGTTAGGTCAGAAGTTCCCAAAAGTTCTTCAATTTTTGAAAAGCTAGTTTGAAGATTTCATTTACCAAACTGGACCTTAAAGGGGTCCTCTCACTCCAGCAAATGGCATTTATCATGTAGAGGAAGTTAATACAAGGCACTCACTAATGTATTGATTCTCCATATTGCTTCCTTTGTTGGCGGGATTCATTTTTCCATCACATTATACCCTGCTTGTATCCAGGGGTTCCTGCTGATATGAAGGACAGAGCTGCTGCGCATGCGTGCCCATGTGTACCCGCCATGGTCCCCGCCGCTGCTTTTTCCTATAACGTGCAAGCACGACCACCGCTGCCGCTGGATTTACAGGGTGGTCGTACCCCTGGATATCAGCCGGGTATAATGTGAATGAAGCAATATGGAGAATCACAATACATTAGTAAGTGCCTTGTAGTAATTTCCTCTACATGGTAAATGTCACTAAGGCTCCATTCACACACCCGTAATAATGGGTTCGCATTCATTCTCTATGGGGACAAAATGGATGCAGAAAGCATCCGCATTTCCAGAGCGTGCTGCCGATCTTGCGGTCCGCGGCTCCGGAAAAAAAAACAAAAAAACAGAACAGCAATTGCGGACAAGAATAGGCATTTCTTTGGTGGGGTGCCGGCCGGGTGTTTTGCGGATCCGCAATGCACTACGGACGTGTTAATGGACCCTTAATGGCGTGTCGACGCCGAAGATAATGACAGGCGGTGTGTTGTGTAATCCCTCCTCTGCCCCTAATTTCCTCAAATGACAGGAGCGCTGGATTGTTAAATGAGGTTACGTATCCCCAATATACCAGAATATTTATGCGGCACCAAAGCCCTTGTCTCTGAGAACGTTGTTTTATCAGCATGGAGGGGGCTCAATATTCTGCTCATTCTTAGCCTCTGTAACCGATTATCTCATTGTATTCGCCTGTATGTCATATTATGTTAGTATTCTCCAATACACACGTCCTAGTGCCAGGACTCCTACGGGTCACGTAGCGTGTAGTGACAATTTATCTATCTGTTACTTACATTGTTTTTATTGCATTGCATTTGTTCAATAAAGTGAGTTTAAAAAAAAAAAAAAAAAAAAGCTATATTGAGATAAGGAGCCGTCAGCTGAGCTGCCTGACAGGACACAGTAAAAATACAGATCCTGCTACTAGAGAATTCCAGGGCTGTACAGAGGAAGGGGCTCAACATTTTTAATAAAGGGTAATTGAACAAATGATTTTTAGCTTAAATTGAGTATAATGCAATAATAAATTTACCCCATAGGTGCACAGAGCATTCCATTCCCATTTTACTCTAGAGGTCTGCACCCTGTAAGGCCCCTTTCACACGGGCGAGATTTCCGCGCGGGTTGAAAGCATTGCACCCGCACTGAATCCTGACCCATTCATTTCTATGGGGCTGTTCACATGAGCGGTGATTTTCACGCATCACTTGTGCGTTGCGTGAAAATCGCAGCAAGCTCCTCTGTGCGTTTTTCACGTAACGCAGGCCCCATAGAAATGAATAGGGTTGCCTGAAAATCGCAAGCGCGGATGCGGTGCAATTTTCACGCACGGTTGCTAGGTGACGATCGGAATGGGGACCCGATCATTATTAATTGTCCCTTATAACAATAGCACTGGAGGGGTTAAAAAAAAAAATATTAACTCACCTTAATCCACTTGTTCGCGCAGCCGGCATCTCCTTCGGTCTTCTTTTGTGAGGAATAGGACCTTTGATGACGTCACTACGCTCATCACATGATCTTTTACCATGGTGATGGACCATGTGATGAGCGCAGTGACGTCACCACAGGTCCTATTCCTCAAAGAACAAGACAGAAGAGATGCCGGCTGCACGAACAAGTGGATTAAGGTGAGTTTAAAGGGACTCTGTCACCAGTTTCTAACCCCCACTTTTATAACTATGGTTCTCTCTATTGTCCCCTTCTCATTACAAAGCTGCTGTTAGAAGTAAAATCCGCCGTGTAGTTTTCATATAAATCACTTTTATCTAACCTGTCAATCTTCAGTATAAGGTGCCCAGGGCGTTTCTGTTGTTCTGAATGTGCCGGTTTTCGCCGCCGCCGTTGGTGCCCAGCTCCTCCCATGTTCTTTTCTGCGCCACCTCGATGTTATGCAATCCTCCTCCGGCTCTCGTCAGTGCCCCCTCCTCCTTTGCAAAGATCTCGCGCGTGCGCACAGGCCTGTGCCTGATGCGCCCGTGCGGACGTTTAGTTTCTGCCTCGTGGAGCGTACTGCGCATGCGCGCGATCCGGCCATTCATTCATTCGGAAGCTGAGTGGCTGGCGGCACTGCTCGTCTTATGAGGAGGCTGAACTAAGCGAGCGCACATTCGCGCACGTGCGCGCGCGATCGCATGGCCGGATCGCGCGCATGCGCAGTACGCTCCACGAGGCAGAAACTAAACGTCCGCATCAGGCACAGGCCTGTGCGCACGCGCGAGATCTTTGCAAAGGAGGAGGGGGCACTGACGAGAGCCGGAGGAGGATTGCATAACATCGAGGTGGCGCAGAAAAGAACATGGGAGGAGCTGGGCACCAACGGCGGCGGCGAAAACCGGCACATTCAGAACAACAGAAACGCCCTGGGCACCTTATACTGAAGATTGACAGGTTAGATAAAAGTGATTTATATGAAAACTACACGGCGGATTTTACTTCTAACAGCAGCTTTGTAATGAGAAGGGGACAATAGAGAGAACCATAGTTATAAAAGTGGGGGTTAGAAACTGGTGACAGAGTCCCTTTAATTATTTTTTTTAACCCCTCCATCCCTATTGTACTTTGCATTCTGTATTCAGAATGCTATTATTTTCCCTTATAACAGAAATAATACAATCTACACAACTCCGAACCCAAACCTGAACTTCCGTGAAGAAGTTCAGGTCTGAGTACCATTCAGTTTTTTATCACGCGCGCGCAAAACGCATTACACCCGGTTTGCCGCAATGCACCGGGACGCATTAGGACACGCTCGTCTGCAAGCGGCCTAAGGATTGTAAATGAAATAGGTGAGGGTTAGACTAAAGGTGGGGGCGGGGGGGGGGGGCTTAGAGTGTGGAAAGCGGTTCATTTGGCGTTTGTTTTTAAACCAAGAAATGCTGCAGCCGGATGTTACATAGTGGCCAATATGAAACTATAAAAGGTGCTGTGAACAGTGGGGGTTTTGGTCCCTAGGCGTTATTTTTAAATCGCTGCATCCTCTGGTTGTGGAGTTTTTCCTTACATTTCTCTATGGGGATAAAATCCACAAGTAAAACATGTGACTTAAAAACCCCACCCAATAAAAAAAAAATATTAAGTTTTGTTTTTTTCCAAGATTTTTTTTTTAAAAAAAGGCCCCCAAAAATACTGAGCATGGCAGCACCCTGAAACCCTCAATACGTGTGGTATAAGGCATGCACATCAGACTTCTGACACATTGTGATTTTTCACAACAGACTAGTACAGCAAGCAGAGATCTTGGAAAATGAAAAACACACAAAGCATGGCTGCTGCAGCAGCTCGACAGACTTATGATGGAGCCAGGTGGAAGCACCTGTATGACGCCCGATATGTCTACAGAGTAAGCTCAGACTGAAGGATCTCACCTTTCTCTGCCAAAAGGAAATCCGCAGAACTGTGATCACAGCTTTGGATGTGACTGGAGTATAATACAGCACAGGATTGAGTAAGGGTACTTTCACACTTGCGGCAGAGGAATCCGGCAGGCAGTTCCGATCTGTCAAAACGCATGCAAATTGATGGCGTTTGTCAAACGGATCCGTATGACAAATGCATTGAAATGCTGGATCCGGCTCTCTGGAAAAACGGATTCAGCATTTGTTATTCATTTTTTTTCACATGAGCATGTGCAGACCGCAATGCCGGATCTGTTTTTCCGGAACACTCGGGGCCAGATCCAGCATTAATGCATGTCAATGGGGGGAAAAAATGCCGGATCCGGCAAGTGTTCCTGAATTTTGGACAGAGATAAAACCGTAGCATGCTGCAGTATTATCACCGTCCTGAAAAGTCAAAAAGACTGAACTGAAGACGTCCTGAGCGGATCGCTCTCCATTCAGAATGCATGGGGATAAAACTGATCAGTTCTTTTCCGGTATAGAGCCCCTACGACTGAATTCAATGCCGGAAAAGAATAACGCTAGCGTGAAAGTGCCCCAAGTCCAGGAGCGATGTGGACGACCCCGCAGACACGACAGACGATGGAGAGTCTCACAGCATTTTTATTAGATTCCAAAAATAAACTTTAATGATTAAACCAGCAGGAAGATCTGATCAACGCGTCCCCGAAATCTGCATTCCGTTCCTCCTCCAGCGACAGCCTCACACCAAGAAATAAGTTAAGGTCTCCAAGCAGCACACACAACACACCCTGAAAGAAGGCGGCATGGCGTTACTGATGGTATACACGTGACATGTACGCTGCCCCTGCTGGTCACTCTGTGTAACGCCGCTTCAAATCTGACATTTCCACAGCAGAAATCTGTAGATCAGCTCCACGTTTCAGCTGCGGAAATACGTGTCGGGTTCTCCACTGCATGGCATGCGGAATCAGTGCGGTGTGTGAACGCGGCCTTACCATACACTCCAGACCTCCCAGACGGGTAGGGGGGGTCACACTTTGAAGCCGAGGGCCCTCATGCACTCTTTGTGGGCCTCTATCAGATCCTGGCAGTGCTCCTCTCCCTTCTCGATGATGCTGGGGAGAAGAAAAAACAATTTATTATTACACTGGTGCTGGACGACTTGTCGCCTGCGGGGGAGGGGAGCAGCAGCGGAGTTTCCTTTCGGAGCGGCGCTGATTCTTTACAGCGTCTGCCGCTCCCGGCATCAGCGCCGATCAGCTGTTTGAAGACGTTGCGGCTCTTCCTAGTCCAATGACGTCACGTTCATCGGTCACATGGCCTAGGCCAGTGATGGCTGACCTCCGGCACGCCAGCTGTGGTAAAACTACAACTCCCAAGATGCACACTTGCTTGGCTCCATAGGAATGAATGGAGCATGTTGGGAGTTGTAGTTTCACCACAGCCGGAGGTTAGCCATCACTGGCCTAGGTGCACCTCAGTGGATGGGCCTCGGCTGCAGTACTAAGCATGGCCACTATCCAATGGGCGGCGCTAACCGGAGCTCCTCAAACAGCTGATTGGTGGGGGTGCCGGGAGTCAGACCCAACCAATCAGATACCGATGACCTATCCTGAGGACAAGTCCTGGAGAACCCCTTTAAAGGGTTGCAGACATGACCACCCATAGACCAATGCGCCCGGCTGGTGCACTGCACCCAAAGAAGCACAAACACCGCCGGGTTTTCCAGGGTTCGGACCCCCACTGCTCATACAATGTCTCACTAAAGGAGCCCCGTGGCGATCGGACCTTGTGGGTGTATTATGGCGGAGGGGGCCTCCCGCCGCACACTCACCAGGTGTCCCGCACTTTCTTGGTCTCCGGACAGGCACAGCACGGCTTTAACGGCTTCTTCTCCTGCGTCTCTGCACTCGCAGGGGCCGAATCACAGCTCGCAGCGGCCAAAGTGGACATGACGGGACTGTGCGCGGAGACTACGAGAAAAACAGCGCAAAGTCATAAGTCATCAGATATAAAACAGGCGGCAAACAACCCTAGTGGTGAGAAGAGGGAACTGCACCGACGGCATCACATCACACAGGCCCGGAGGGTACAGAACGTCTCACCGCTGAAGGGTTGTTACAATTGCATCCAATCCTGTGGCTGCTCATTGTACCTGCACTGATACACTGTAACGACTCTGGGGGAGGACTGTTTGCTGCGTTCAGAGCTTCCCGTACTGCCAGCATCTCGTGTAATAGGGGAAGTTGTACTGTGCGCCTGGACTACTCCCATCATACGAGGAAGTGGCCGACTAAAACCTGTGCCTCCAATGCCTCGTGGTTGCCACCTCATATCACGTCGGCCTGACTCCCCCTCCCCCGTTACTTACTGTCCCCATAAATCAGGTGTTGCCCTTCTACAATGTCACTGCTGCAGGCAGCTCGCCGTCAGTGCAGTGTACAGCGCAGCCGCTCGGGTCACATGACGCCAAAAAACAAAACAAGATCATTCCAATTCACTGTCAACAAGCAGAGATATTGAGAAGTATACCCAGAAGTTGCAGAATCTCTCATTATACTATGATGAGGCTTTAGGCCTCTTTCACACGACCGTTTTTTTTTCCCCCCGTTTGCGGGCCGTAATTTGCGTTCCGTATACGAACCATTCATTACAATAGTTCTGCAAAAAAAAACAACATAACACATACGGAATGTGTCTGTTCCGGTTTTGCAGAACCATCCATTGAAAATGTTATGCCCAGCCCAATTTTTTCTATATAATTACTGTATACTGTATATGCCATTTGGAACGAAATAAAAAAAAAAAATAAAAAAGAACGAACAACGGATCCGTGAAAAATGGACCACAAAATACTGAAAAAGCCATATGGTCGTGTGAAAGAGGCCTTATTCATAGACTGTACATTTATCAGCCCTAACATTAGAACCCCTGCCTAAGGGTCCATTCACACGTATGTGCGTGTTTTGCAGATCCGTGAAACACTGACACCAGCAATGTGCTTTCCGCATTTCGCCGACACTATATCGCAATTCCATTCCTCAAAATGCAAAAACTTGAAAAAATAAATAATTAAAAAAAATATATAGAAATTTATTGTGCAAAAATAGTAAAACCTACAAAGACTCTACATATCCGGTATCGCTGTAATCATCCCGACCTAAAGAGTGAAGTTATCGTGTTATTTATGCTGAAAAAATGAACACCGCAAAATTTAGAACGTAAAAACGTAGCGGCGGTATTGCTATTTTTTCCCCCATAGAAAGGGTTATTAAACGTTAATCAGTAACGAAAAAAAAATGAGAACCCCCCCCCCCAAAAAAAAAACCTTGGTCGTTAACTCCCTAACCAGGAGGTCACTAAGGGGTTAATTGACATGTTGGCTCCATATATATGGTTATAAGTTTACCCCCCCCCCCCTCCTCTCTCTCAATGTCGGTGACTACCCCCGCAGTGTATCACCCGCCCCCTCCCCATATAACAGCACATATATAATGCGTATCCCGGGAGCTCTGCTACTCACGTGCTACACAAGACAACCAGGACACAGCTCTACCGCGCAGGCGCAGCCGGGAATGCTGGGAACCGCAGGCCACTCGCTACGAATGCCGGGAAATGTAGTGTTACGCGGATATTCTAGCCGCGCGGTATTTCCACAGTGACCTCTAGCGGCAAACGCCTGTAAGTGTACTTCTAGGACCGCCCCGCCCCCTGACTAATCAGCCGTCCAATACTAGGAAAGCTTGGGGGCGTGGTTAGTCGGCCTGTGCCTCTCTCGGTCACGTGGTAGTGTTGCCAAAGTGATTAGGAGACGCCGGGTGCCTGATATCCTAGCAACCGTGGCAACAAAGATGGCGGACACTGAGGACGCAGAGGGGCCAGGTAAAGTGGGCAGAAGGGGCACTCCAGCTCCATGTATGTAACATGTATGTGTGCCTTGTGGTGTCGCTGTGTCGTCTGGACACTTGTTTTTAGCTGCTCCTTGCCCGGTCCGATACTACTGATTGTGACGCGGTTTTCATGTCCAGTAAGTCATTATTTTCCCATAAAACTCGCCATGTAACGGAACGCAGTTTCTGGTGGCGACCTTGAAATGGCGGACGCAGTGAAGTTATGGATGCACGCACTGCGGCTTTACCCGTCATGAATGGACGTTAGCGGTTATTAAAAACCTGCACCGTTTTTTTGTTACAGCTGCAGATGATCGCTCCGATAAATCATTTATGGTTTACGCGTTTCGGGAATGTATCCCCTTCATTTAGACCGTCGTCTGGATGATGTGAGGAAGGGGAACTTATTCCTGAAACGTGTAACCAGTTCAGCAGCCATCTTACTCTCTCCGTACTTAGATATGGACGCAGCTGAAGACCAGGAGGGACGGACAGGTCTGGAGAGCGAGCGATCAGAGCGAGCCGTAAATGACGGGAACACAGGACCGACGGCGGGTGACCAGGGGACGAGCGGTGAGTATTATACCGAATATCAGCGTGAAGAAATATCACCAAAATCTGCAGGGAACAAAGACATCAGGATGAGAGACGCCATTCACAGGAGACACGTGTGCCCGCACCTCCCCGACCTGATGTCTGAGGATAGGAAACTGCTTATATAGTTATTCCCAGACTGGGCACAGGACACTGACACTTGGGGTACAGGATAATGACGCTGACACTTGGGGTACAGGATAATGACACTGACACTCGGGGTACAGGATAATGACGCTGACACTTGGGGTACAGGATAATGACGCTGACACTTGGGGTACAGGATAATGACACTGACACTTGGGGTACAGGATAATGACGCTGACACTCGGGGTACAGGATAATGACACTGACACTCGGGGTACAGGATAATGACACTGACACTTGGGGTACAGGATAATGACACTGACACTTGGGGTACAGGATAATGACGCTGACTCTTGGGGTACAGGATAATGACACTGACACTCGGGGTACAAGATAATGACACTGACACTCGGGGTACAGGATAATGACACTGACACTTGGGGTACAGGATAATGACGCTGACACTCGGGGTACAGGATAATGACACTGACGCTTGGGGTACAGGATAATGACGTTGACACTTGGGGTACAGGATAATGACGCTGACACTTGGGGTACAGGATAATGACACTGACACTCGGGGTACAAGATAATGACACTGACACTCGGGGTACAGGATAATGACACTGACACTTGGGGTACAGGATAATGACACTGACACTCGGGGTACAGGATAATGACACTGACACTCGGGGTACAGGATAATGACACTGACACTCGGGGTACAGGATAATGACACTGACACTCGGGGTACAGGATAATGACACTGACACTCGGGGTACAGGATAATGACACTGACACTGGGGGTACAGGATAATGACACACTGACACTCGGGGTACAGGATAATGACACTGACGCTTGGGGTACAGGATAATGACACTGACGCTTGGGGTACAGGATAATGACACTGATGCTTGGGGTACAGGATAATGACACTGACGCTTGGGGTACAGGATAATGACACTGACGCTTGGGGTACAGGATAATGACGTTGACACTTGGGGTACAGGATAATGACGCTGACTTTTGGGGTGCAGGATAATGACGCTGACTCTTGGGATACAGGAAAATGACACTGACACTCGGGGTACAAGATAATGACACTGACACTCGGGGTACAGGATAATGACACTGACACTTGGGGTACAGGATAATGACACTGATGCTTGGGGTACAGGATAATGACACTGACACTTGGGGCACAGGATAATGACACTGACACTTGGGGTACAGGATAATGACACTGATACTTGGGGTACAGGATAATGACACTGATACTTGGGGTACAGGATAATGACACTTGGGTACAGGATAATGACACTTGGGGTACAGGATAATGACGTTGACACTTGGGGTACAGGATAATGACGCTGACACTTGGGGTAGAGGATAATGACCTTGACACTTGGGGTACAGGATAATGACACTTGGGGTACAGGATAATGACACACTGACACTTGGGGTACAGGATAATGACACTGACACTCGGGGTACAGGATAATGACACTGACACTCGGGGTACAGGATAATGACACTGACGCTTGGGGTACAGGATAATGACGTTGACACTTGGGGTACAGGATAATGACGCTGACACTTGGGGTAGAGGATAATGACCTTGACACTTGGGGTACAGGATAATGACACTTGGGGTACAGGATAATGACACACTGACACTTGGGGTACAGGATAATGACACTGACACTCGGGGTACAGGATAATGACACTGACACTCGGGGTACAGGATAATGACACTGACACTTGGGGTACAGGATAATGACACTGACACTCGGGGTACAGGATAATGACACTGACACTTGGGGTACAGGATAGTGACGCTGACACTTGGGGTACAGGATAATGACACTGACGCTTGGGGTACAGGATAATGACACTGACACTTGGGGTACAGGATAATGACACACTGACACTTGGGGTACAGGATAATGACGCTGACACTCGGGGTACAGGATAATGACACTGACGCTTGGGGTACAGGATAGTGACGCTGACACTTGGGGTACAGGATAATGACACTGACGCTTGGGGTACAGGATAATGACACTGACGCTTGGGGTACAGGATAATGACACTGACACTTGGGGTACAGGATAATGACACACTGACACTTGGGGTACAGGATAATGACGCTGACACTCGGGGTACAGGATAATGACACTGACGCTTGGGGTACAGGATAATGACACTGACGCTTGGGGTACAGGATAATGACACTGACACTCGGGGTACAGGATAATGACACTGACACTCGGGGTACAGGATAATGACACTGACACTTGGGGTACAGGATAATGACACTGATGCTTCGGGTACAGGATAATGACACTGACACTCGGGGTACAGGATAATGACACTGACACTTGGGGTACAGGATAGTGACGCTGACACTTGGGGTACAGGATAATGACACTGACGCTTGGGGTACAGGATAATGACACTGACACTTGGGGTACAGGATAATGACACACTGACACTTGGGGTACAGGATAATGACGCTGACACTCGGGGTACAGGATAATGACACTGACGCTTGGGGTACAGGATAGTGACGCTGACACTTGGGGTACAGGATAATGACACTGACACTTGGGGTACAGGATAATGACACTGACGCTTGGGGTACAGGATAATGACACTGACACTTGGGGTACAGGATAATGACACTGACACTTGGGGTACAGGATAATGACGCTGACACTCGGGGTACAGGATAATGACACTGACACTTGGGGTACAGGATAATGACGCTGACACTCGGGGTACAGGATAATGACACTGACGCTTGGGGTACAGGATAATGACACTGACACTCGGGGTACAGGATAATGACACTGACACTCGGGGTACAGGATAATGACACTGACACTTGGGGTACAGGATAATGACACTGACACTCGGGGTACAGGATAGTGACGCTGACACTCGGGGTACAGGATAGTGACGCTGACACTCGGGGTACAGGATAATGACACTGACACTCGGGGTACAGGATAATGTTACTGACGCTTGGGGTACAGGATAATGACACTGACACTTGGGGTACAGGATAGTGATGCTGACACTTGGGGTACAGGATAATGACACTGACGCTTGGGGTACAGGATAATGACACTGACGCTTGGGGTACAGGATAGTGACGCTGACACTTGGGGTACAGGATAATGACGCTGACACTCGGGGTACAGGATAATGTTACTGACGCTTGGGGTACAGGATAATGACACTGACACTTGGGGTACAGGATAAAGACGCTGACACTCGGGGTACAGGATAATAACACTGACACTTGGGGTACAGGATAGTAACTCTTGGGGTACAGGATAATGACGCTGACACTTGGGGTACAGGAGAATGACACTGACACTTGGGGTACAGGGTAATGACACTGACACTTGGGGTACAGGATAATGACGCTGACACTTGGGGTACAGGATAGTAACTCTTGGGGTGCTCATTGATCATGTGGTCTTTGTATTTCACAGCTGGACCAGTACTTGATGATCCACGTGCAGAACATGAGAACATGATTACGACGTCCACACATTTACCACCAGAGAGGGATGGACCGGATCCCTCTACCCAGGATACTGTCCTAGAGGATGTCACCGATAATAACTCAGCCTCTGCCACAGACGAGCGCCCCATATTACCTGAACCCCCCAATGACCAGATCTCGAAGGATGAGCAGCACAGCACAGGAGCTCATACCTCACCTAGAAGTATTGGTGGAGGAAAAGGCGGGGAGTCTGAGGATCTTACACGGCGTGCACAGGAGCGTCCTGGCACCAGAGACGGAGCTGATGCTGAGGAGGACGGTGTTAAAGCTGAGGATGATGGAGATAAAGCTGAGGAGGACGGAGCTAAAGCAGAGGAGGACGGAGCTAAAGCAGAGGAGGACGGAGCTAAAGCAGGGGAGGACGGAGCTAAAGAAGGGGAGGACGGAGCTAAAGAAGGGGAGGACGGAGCTAAAGCAGAGGAGGACGGAGCTAAAGAAGGGGAGGACGGAGCTAAAGCAGAGGAGGACGGAGCTAAAGCAGGGGAGGACGGAGCTAAAGCAGAGGAGGACGGAGCTAAAGCAGAGGAGGACGGAGCTAAAGCAGAGGAGGACGGAGCTAAAGCAGAGGAAGACGGAGCTAAAGCAGGGGAGGACGGAGGTAAAGCAGGGGAGGACGGAGGTAAAGCAAGGGAGGACGGAGCTAAAGCAGAGGAGGACGGAGCTAAAGCAGAGGAGGACGGAGCTAAAGCAGGGGAGGACGGAGCTAAAGCAAGGGAGGACGGAGCTAAAGCAGAGGAGGACGGAGCTAAAGCAGAGGAGGACGGAGCTAAAGCAGGGGAGGACGTAGCTAAAGCAAGGGAGGACGTAGCTAAAGCAGAGGAGGACGGAGCTAAAGCAGAGGAGGACGGAGCTAAAGCAGGGGAGGACGGAGCTAAAGCAGGGGAGGACGGAGCTAAAGCAGGGGAGGACAGAGCTAAAGCAGGGGAGGACGGAGCTAAAGCAGGGGAGGACGGAGCTAAAGCAGGGGAGGACGGAGCTAAAGCAGGGGAGGACGGAGCTAAAGCAGGGGAGGACGGAGCTAAAGCAGAGGAGGACGGAGCTAAAGCAGGGGAGGACGGAGCTAAAGCAGGGGAGGACGGAGGTAAAGCAGGGGAGGACGGAGGTAAAGCAGGGGAGGACGGAGGTAAAGCAGGGGAGGACGGAGCTAAAGCAGGGGAGGACGGAGCTAAAGCAGGGGATGACGGAGCTAAAGCAGGGGATGACGGAGCTAAAGCAGGGGAGGACGGAGCTAAAGCAGGGGAGGACGGAGCTAAAGCAGAGGAGGACGGAGCTAAAGCAGAGGAAGACGGAGCTAAAGCAGGGGAGGACGGAGGTAAAGCAGGGGAGGACGGAGGTAAAGCAAGGGAGGACGGAGCTAAAGCAGAGGAGGACGGAGCTAAAGCAGAGGAGGACGGAGCTAAAGCAGGGGAGGACGGAGCTAAAGCAAGGGAGGACGGAGCTAAAGCAGAGGAGGACGGAGCTAAAGCAGAGGAGGACGGAGCTAAAGCAGGGGAGGACGTAGCTAAAGCAAGGGAGGACGTAGCTAAAGCAGAGGAGGACGGAGCTAAAGCAGAGGAGGACGGAGCTAAAGCAGGGGAGGACGGAGCTAAAGCAGGGGAGGACGGAGCTAAAGCAGGGGAGGACAGAGCTAAAGCAGGGGAGGACGGAGCTAAAGCAGGGGAGGACGGAGCTAAAGCAGGGGAGGACGGAGCTAAAGCAGGGGAGGACGGAGCTAAAGCAGGGGAGGACGGAGCTAAAGCAGAGGAGGACGGAGCTAAAGCAGGGGAGGACGGAGCTAAAGCAGGGGAGGACGGAGGTAAAGCAGGGGAGGACGGAGGTAAAGCAGGGGAGGACGGAGGTAAAGCAGGGGAGGACGGAGGTAAAGCAGGGGAGGACGGAGCTAAAGCAAGGGAGGACGGAGCTAAAGCAGGGGAGGACGGAGCTAAAGCAGGGGAGGACGGAGCTAAAGCAGGGGAGGACGGAGCTAAAGCAGGGGAGGACGGAGCTAAAGCAGGGGAGGACGGAGCTAAAGCAGGGGAGGACGGAGCTAAAGCAGGGGATGACGGAGCTAAAGCAGGGGAGGACGGAGCTAAAGCAGGGGAGGACGGAGCTAAAGCAGGGGAGGACGGAGCTAAAGCAGAGGAGGACGGAGCTAAAGCAGAGGAGGACGGAGCTAAAGCAGGGGAGGACGGAGCTAAAGCAGGGGAGGACGGAGCTAAAGCAGGGGAGGACGGAGCTAAAGCAGGGGAGGACGGAGCTAAAGCAGGGGAGGACGGAGCTAAAGCAGGGGAGGACGGAGCTAAAGCAGGGGATGACGGAGCTAAAGCAGGGGATGACGGAGCTAAAGCAGGGGAGGACGGAGCTAAAGCAGGGGAGGACGGAGCTAAAGCAGAGGAGGACGGAGCTAAAGCAGAGGAGGACGGAGCTAAAGCAGGGGAGGACGGAGCTAAAGCAGGGGAGGACGGAGCTAAAGCAGGGGAGGACGGAGCTAAAGCAGGGGAGGACGGAGCTAAAGCAGAGGAGGACGGAGCTAAAGCAGAGGAGGACGGAGCTAAAGCAGAGGAGGACGGAGCTAAAGCAGAGGAGGACGGAGATAAAGCAGGGGAGGACGGAACTGATGCTGCAGTGGAATCCACAGAATCCACCGTGGACACGTTTGATGGCCCAAATGATCCAGCTCCTCCAGAAAATATGAAAGGTAGGTGTCTGTTATGCTAGAGGCCCTTCCCTGTACTCTCCGCTCTGGCTTTAAAAGGGTCGGTGCAGATCCTAGTTTACCCCCAGCAATGGCTGGACACCTTCCCCTAGTGGAGATAAGTTTGGGGAAGAAAATGGCAGTACGACCGGGGCGCTAAGATTTAACCACATTTTATTTTAGTATAAAACTAGACATAAACAAAGTGATCGGGTCTCAGCTACGCGTTTCACCGACGCTCCGTCGGCTTCTTCAGGCTGTGATCTTTTATACTAAAATAAAGTGTGGTTAAATCTTAGCGCCCCGGTCGTACTGCCATTTTTTCCCTAAACTTATCTCTGATCATCGGGACCTATTCTGGGTGCCTGCGGCAGAAGGGAGCTGCTTCGTTACCACACAAGCTATTCTACATACGTGCCTGGCACAACCTGATCTGGTGAGTTACGATCCCTGACAATTAGGGGCACTCTCCGAAAAACGGTTCACACACAGGGGGCGCCGTCCTTCTCTATTCTCTTCCCCTAGTGGAGGGTGCCTGAGCTTTAGGTTTTCTAACGTTCTAGTACCAAGTTAAGGTCTGCTGTTCTGCTTGTGTACTGACCTCTGCCAGTTTACCGATTCTGACCCTCCACTTCCTGACCTCAGCCTGTTTACCATATTGACCCTTTGCTGCCTGCTCTGACCTCAGACTAATTTGACAGATTTGCATGTACTCTGCCTGCCCTGACCTCGGCCTGTTTCCTGATGGCAATTATTGCCTGATTCCTTTAGATTCATTTGGACAGTATAATGTTCAGGTGCGCCCTCATCCGTGGTGTTTCTAATAACCAATCCTCTGCAGACATATAGATGAATAGTACAATTCAGATAACCTGCAGCCACCACTAGGGGGAGCTCAGCAGCATCTTGCATACTGACCTCACTAATGCCACTCCTGAGCTCCCTCTAGTTGTGGCTGCTGGAATTTCATCATATGGCAATGCAGAAGATTTGGAGCTCTGTAACGGCAAATCAAAGCCCTAGCCGCGGTACAGCCAAACAAGGAAATGAGTCAGTGCAGAATATTTGATCTGGAAATTATGACAAAAGCGGAGATTCACACAATATTTTCCTGTGTTTGTCTACACATTAGCTGTCTGCGGAGGGCGCTGTTGTATTGCTCTATGGATATGGATACACATTTATGACACCTGTACTTTGCCGTTTTTATTTTCCTGCCTGCAGAAGTCAGTGCAGTGGGAGAACATCCTGAAGCAGGGGGTGAAGGGGTTTCAGTAAGAGAGATCCCACCACCAGAAGACATAGGAGATAAAGAACCGGAGATGAGATCCACTGATGTGCGTCCAGCTGAGGCCACGGAAGGTAAAATCTGTATAAAATGTTTCACGTTCTTGTATAACAGTGTAGGATTAGATTTTGCATGATGGCCATTTCTGCATTTCCCTCTAGCCGTGGCCAGCCCTTCAGATGAGAGCACAGAAGGTGCCGCTGCTGAGGCCCCGCATCCTGCAGAGGAGAAGCAAGACGCGTCATCCACGGAGGGTCAGTACAGAGACAGCGTTTCCTATACCTCCACCCTAAATATTTAATAGCCATCAAACGCTCAGCTAATGGGTGTTATACCAAATCCCTTATTGGATGCTGCACGGTCAGCATATTATTATGATAGAGAAGAGGATAAGGAGCACCAGGTGCCCTTGAGACGCTTATCTTTGACAGTCATGCTATGGAATCTTCTTTTGCAGAAGGTGATGAAGAAGAAGTGGAAGAGGCCGAGAAGATCCCAGATGACTTTTTCTATGACTATGACAGTATCTGCTCCCAGCCATACATCTCTCCTGACTCCGGGATCCCCAGCAGAGTCCTTCACCTTCTGTATCCTTCTTCCAGTATCTAAAATCCTCGGGCCATGCTCCATAAGAAATAATAAGAATTATCTATAAATTCACACTGAACACTTTTTAGGCACCGCAATGGGCACCGACAGAGGGCCAAAAATTAATTCTAAAGGGAATCTGTCGCTGCATACCTCCATAGTGATCCAAATGAAATGTCAGGTGTGCGCTTATCTGTTGTTTGAAATGCTGTTTCCTCCATCCTGATACGTTCAGAGAAATTCATGCTTTAGTATATACAAATGGCCTGCTTGGTGAAACGAGGGCGTTACCGTTGCACCTAATTGCACCAAAAGTTTTTCTTCCTTTTAATTGGGGACCTCCCCCCATCCCGGCTTCGTGCGACAGGCCCCGGCAGGAGAGATGTAATGTATTCCGACCCTGCCTTCTCATGCGTGTTTTAGCACTTCAGGAATGGGGTCACGTGCAGCATAGCCCTGATGCTTTCGAGGGCTGCATAACACTTAGATTTCAAGACGACTTCTGTCCTTGGAAGCTTCAGGTCTGTGCTGATTCCCGATGCGACGGTTCACACAGGAGAACGTGAGGCCAGGCACGGTTACATCTCCCCTGCCTGGCCCTGTCACCGCCTACAGCTGAAGGAGCTTTCGGTGCCACAAGATGCAGAAGTGCCACAAGATGCAGAAGTGCCACAAGATGCAGAAGTGCCACAAGATGCAGAAGTGCCACAAGATGCAGAAGTGCCACTCTCGTTGTACCAAGCAGGTCTTTTGCATGACTTTCTCTGGAATGCAGACACCTATTGGGATGGGGAAAGAGCGTTTCAGTGAGAAGACGAGCACACAGCTGACATTTCATTTGGATTTCTGTGGAGGTATGTGGTGACAGATTCCATTTGAATCATCAGGTGGGTAAAGGGATGGAAACTGTAGAGAAAAATCTGAAAAACCTCCAAAGCACCATAGATGATACAACCACCAGGGAGTACTAGAGCAGTGAATTAGTTGCTGGTTCCTTAATATTTCTCAGGCATTCTTTTGGCTATGACTGTACTAAACGGGCAAACCTTCACTTGCTGGATGACCAGACCTTGCTATATGTAGCTGGGGCCATGGTCATCATCCTAGGACTTAAGACTCAAGAGCAACAATATCTGAGGAGCAGCAGTGGTCAGGGGATTGGAGCTGTCGCGGTGAGTTTTCCTGTCCTTCTTCTTTTCTGTCATCCTAGGCGATTATAGGCATAATGTAGAGTTTCACAGCACTTTGTAGGTACCGCCATGGGCACCAACTGAATGCCGAAATTTAACAAATGCAAAGTAAATAGGAAACTGCATCCCTGGCTGTAGGTTTCTGGTGTCACACACTTAGGATTCTGTTCAGATGTTAAGCTCTACTTCACCTCTAGGTCCATCCAAGCAGGAGCTATTTTGCAGTAGCAGAAAAGGGACACAAACCGAATATTATCCTGTATGAATTCCCATCTCTGAAACCCTATCGGATCCTCAGAGGTGAGACCTACGCTAAGGCTTAATCATAAAAATCAACAAACTTGACCCTTCAGAGTCAGTGATCTTGTTTCTCTCTCGTTCAGGGGGCACAGAGGAAGCCTATGCCTTCATAGACTTCAATCTGTCTGGAACACTTCTTGCCAGTGTGGGCAGCAGCCCTGATTATATGATGACTATCTGGGACTGGAAGCAGGAAAAGATTATGCTGAGGTCCAAGGCATTTTCCCAAGATGTGTTTCAAGTCACCTTCTCACCAGAAAATGAGGAGCAGCTTACTACCTGCGGGACGGGGCACCTCAGGTGACGCACAACTTGACCTTCTGTATATTGCATCTCCACAAGTCATATAGAACATCTGCAATAGTGACTGGTGTCTACCTTGCTCCTTGTGTAGGTTCTGGAAGATGGCCCGCACATTCACCGGTTTGAAATTGCAAGGAGAACTAGGAAGATTTGGAAAGACTGCCCTAACAGACATAGAAGGATATGTCGAGTTGCCGGATGGAAAGGTAAATTAGAGAACCTTTCACATTACACTATGCTTGGTGAAATATTGGGCACCGCAGTGGGCACTAGTAAGGGGGCCACATTTTCACTGCAGGTGATATCGGGGTCAGAATGGGGCAACATGCTTCTCTGGGAAGGCGGTCTCATCAAGGTGGAGATATGTAGAAGAGGACGAAGAGTGTGTCATAACGGACCCATTAACCAGTTCGTCCTGGATGAAGGAGAACTTATCACCATTGGTGCTGATGGTTTTGTCAGGGTAAGTTTATGATATATATCTGACTATAATGGGGGACTTTTAAGATTGTCTACGTATATTTCCGCTTCATATCTCTTTCCTTCAGGTTTGGGATTTCGAGACAGTAGACACTGCAGACTCTGTGGATGACACCGGCCTTTTGGAGATGGAGCCCATGAATGAGCTTCTGGTTGGGAAGAACGTAAACCTGCGGTATATGGTGAAGACCATGGAGGGTGACTCCCCAGTGTGGTTTGCTCAGGTAGGCCAGGCTCATGCTACACTTGTTGCTTCTGCCCAGACAGCAGTCAGATATGCTACCACATCGATTGGCCAACCTGGCTGCGGGATACTGGGTCGCTGTAGCATCGATTAAAGAGGTTGTTCATTCCTTTTATATCGATGGCCTGTCCACAGGATGGAGCTGGAACTACACGTCCATTGTGCAGTGGATCAGTAAATGTGTGAGGTGTTGGAACCCCGCAGATCAGGTATTGATGGTCTACCCTGGGGATAGGCCATCAATATAAAAAGAGTGGAAAGCCGTGATCACAACCTCATTGTTTTTTATATGCTTACAGTTAAAGGGGAATTCCCATCTCAGACAATGGCGGCATATTGCTAGGATATTCCCCCATTGTCTGATAGGTGCGGGTCCCACCTACAATAAGAACGGAGCCGGGAAATGAACGGTGGGCGCACGGCGCATGTGCAGCCGCCCTCCATTAATTTCTATGGGGCAGCTGAAAATAGCAGAGCGCTGGCTCGGCTATTGCCGTCTGCCCCATAGAAATTAATGGGAGCATGGGCCGCGCATGCGCGGTGTGCTCCCATTCACTTCTACGGGAGCAGTGCTTGGTGGTGGACGGACCCCGGGAAATCCGGGGTCCTCCAGCCGCAGCGCTCCCCACTTCATTCATGTTGTAGCGGTGGGTCCCAGCGGTGGGTCCCGCACCTATCAGACACTGGTGGCATATCCTAGCGATATGCCCCTATTGTCTGAGATGGGAATACCCCTTTAAGGTTGATATGGATGCTCTAATGCCAAATGAGTTTTTAGTATTTTTTTTCACATAAAAAAGCATTTTTTTTACTTTAGATTCTTATATTTCCATACACTTTATTGATCTTCTCTTTGCATGATTTTTTTTTTGTCTCGCCATAAGGCTCACGTGATTGCTTCTACAGCACCCAGCAGGAATGCGCAGCTTCTGTATTGTGTAATAATATGCTCCTGGTCCCAGGCAAAAATGGCAGACATGGGGGCCTTTATAAGGCCTCGGCTGCCATGAAGACCGGACGGCAGCCCACCATTGACTAACCACTTAGATGCAGTGCACAGCATTGAATGCAGCATCTAAGGGGTTACAACATCCCGGATTGGCATTCTAGCTGTTACAGCAAGGTGTCCTGCAAGTGATTTGCCCACGCTATCAATGGCAGCAGTGTACGGGTATGTCCCATGGTGGGAAGGGATTACGGAGGACAAGAAAGAAATTACATTTTATGAAATGAATGTGATTCTCTTTAATTTCCTGTCGTTTGTATTGCGCCGACATATTCTGCAGACCTGTACGCATATTGTAGTCACTCATATCAGTCCCTGTGCCCAGAAAAATCACACTCAGTGCAGGTGTTGACCGCGGTCCTAATGACTCCACAAGACCTGTTAGCACATATCGTTAGCCTCTGCAGTAGCGCAGGGGCCCTGTAAATGGGGCCCGACTACCACAGCTTGTGAGGTACTGTGCTAACAATTCCCTTTAGGACGGTGCTGTATGGCAGTCATCGCGCAGTTGATGAATGCGGGTCCGTATGTCTCTGGTGGACGTTTTTGCCGGTTAATATTTGTTCTCATTTTCTGTGCTTGCCTTTGGTTTGCAGGACGCCAGTGGAGGGATATGGAGGCTGGATCTGTCCTTTTCCAATATAGTAAGTTATATTCATTACTGTAATCGCTACAATTAGTTATATAATAGCCGTACTGCAGACCAATATACAAGGTGGTACACCCAACTACTATCACTGTGGGAGCGGAAGAAGACCACCACACCAGGGTCAGCGCTGCAATTCCAATGGCTGCCATTCTTATTTCTCTAGACACAAGACCCAGAATGCCTCTTCTCCTTTCACTCCGGCAAGATCAATGCTCTGGACGTGTCTCCTTCAACATGCCTCATGGCCACGACGTCCCTGGACCGTAAGTTCCTGCTGTCACACACATAGGCTTCCGGGTAGATCGTATTATGGTCAGTATGTGAGAGGTCTGTTCCCACCGTCGCCCACAGTTTGCCTTGTTTAGCTAGTGCGTTCCTTTCCTAGATATATGCCATTCCCCCGCCGACCTGCACCCAGTGCATGGTACGCTACAGGGGAGTAAGAGGCAACCATGGGGCGCCACTCTTCCATGACCAACATGAGCAGGAACTGGTGTTACCATCAGGCTGAATTCACATTGGTGAAGCCGGTCACTTGCAGATTTGGGAAGGGACGGGTTTTCCTTGAGGAGGGTCTTACAGGCAATGCTCGCTGGGAAAAGTATGCATAGTAGGGACACCGACTTACAGGGCAGACACTACCAAACAGCTTTCTTCCTTCAGGAATGTGGATTTGCAGTGAATTCTGTAATAGCCAAAAAGTTCTGCTACTATAGAGGATGCAGGCTTTATAGCTGAACCGAGACTTCAGAGCCTTGAAGGGGTTAATACGTCCCTCTGCAGCATATAAAGAGACCACCGCTGTAAATAATTCTGCATATCTAGGGGGGCCTGAAGCTCCGGGTTACTCCCCTGAGAGTCCCACTATCTCTGATCAACTCTGTAGCTGCTAATAGTTCCGCACCTGATAATGAAATCTAACCTAACAAATAGCCAGCTCCTCGCCGACGCAATAGCCAGCTCCTCGCCTACGCAATAGCCAGCTCCTCGCCTACGCAATAGCCAGCTCCTCACCTAACAAATAGCCAGCTCCTCGCCTACGCAATAGCCAGCTCCTCACCTAACAAATAGCCAGCTCCTCGTCTACGCAATAGCCAGCTCCTCGCCGACGCAATAGCCAGCTCCTCGCCTACGCAATAGCCAGCTCCTCGCCTACGCAATAGCCAGCTCCTCACCTAACAAATAGCCAGCTCCTCGCCTACGCAATAGCCAGCTCCTCACCTAACAAATAGCCAGCTCCTCGTCTACGCAATAGCCAGCTCCTCGCCGACGCAATAGCCAGCTCCTCACCTAACAAATAGCCAGCTCCTCTCCTACGCAATAGCCAGCTCCTCGCCTACGCAATAACCAGCGCCTCGCCTACGCAATAGCCAGCTCCTCGCCTACGCAATAGCCAGCTCCTCGCCTACGCAATAGCCAGCTCCTCGCCGACGCAATAGCCAGCTCCTCGCCTACGCAATAGCCAGCTCCTCGCCGACGCAATAGCCAGCTCCTCGCCTACGCAATAGCCAGCTCCTCGCCTACGCAATAGCCAGCTCCTCGCCGACGCAATAGCCAGCTCCTCGCCGACGCAATAGCCAGCTCCTCGCCTACGCAATAGCCAGCGCCTCGCCTACGCAATAGCCAGCTCCTCGCCTACGCAATAGCCAGCGCCTCGCCTACGCAATAGCCAGCGCCTCGCCTACGCAATAGCCAGCTCCTCGCCTACGCAATAGCCAGCTCCTCGCCGACGCAATAGCCAGCTCCTCACCTACGCAATAGCCAGCGCCTCGCCTACGCAATAGCCAGCTCCTCACCTAACAAATAGCCAGCTCCTCGCCTACGCAATAGCCAGCTCCTCGCCTACGCAATAGCCAGCTCCTCGCCTACGCAATAGCCAGCTCCTCACCTAACAAATAGCCAGCGCCTCACCTAAAAAATAGCCAGCTCCTCGCCTACGCAATAGCCAGCTCCTCGCCTACGCAATAGCCAGCTCCTCGCCTACACAATAGCCAGCTCCTCGCCTACGCAATAGCCAGCTCCTCGCCTACGCAATAGCCAGCTCCTCACCTAACAAATAGCCAGCTCCTCGCCTACGCAATAGCCAGCTCCTCGCCTACGCAATAGCCAGCTCCTCGCCTACGCAATAGCCAGCGCCTCGCCTACGCAATAGCCAGTGCCTCGCCTACGCAATAGCCAGCTCCTCGCCTACGCAATAGCCAGCTCCTCGCCTACGCAATAGCCAGCTCCTCGCCTACGCAATAGCCAGCTCCTCACCTAACAAATAGCCAGCGCCTCACCTAAAAAATAGCCAGCTCCTCGCCTACGCAATAGCCAGCTCCTCGCCTACGCAATAGCCAGCTCCTCACCTAACAAATAGCCAGCTCCTCGCCTACGCAATAGCCAGCTCCTCGCCTACGCAATAGCCAGCTCCTCGCCTACGCAATAGCCAGCTCCTCGCCTACGCAATAGCCAGCTCCTCGCCGACGCAATAGCCAGCTCCTCGTCTACGCAATAGCCAGCTCCTCACCTAACAAATAGCCAGCTCCTCGCCTAACAAATAGCCAGCTCCTCGCCTACGCAATAGCCAGCTCCTCACCTAACAAATAGCCAGCTCCTCGCCTACGCAAAAGCCAGCGCCTCGCCTACGCAATAGCCAGCTCCTCACCTAACAAATAGCCAGCGCCTCACCTAAAAAATAGCCAGCTCCTCGCCTACGCAATAGCCAGCTCCTCGCCTACGCAATAGCCAGCTCCTCACCTAACAAATAGCCAGCTCCTCGCCTACGCAATAGCCAGCTCCTCGCCTACGCAATAGCCAGCTCCTCGCCTACGCAATAGCCAGCTCCTCGCCTACGCAATAGCCAGCTCCTCGCCTACGCAATAGCCAGCTCCTCGCCTACGCAATAGCCAGCGCCTCGCCTACGCAATAGCCAGCGCCTCGCCTACGCAATAGCCAGCTCCTCGCCTACGCAATAGCCAGCTCCTCGCCTACGCAATAGCCAGCTCCTCGCCTACGCAATAGCCAGCTCCTCCCTAACAAATAGCCAGCGCCTCACCTAAAAAATAGCCAGCTCCTCGCCTACGCAATAGCCAGCTCCTCGCCTACGCAATAGCCAGCTCCTCACCTAACAAATAGCCAGCTCCTCGCCTACGCAATAGCCAGCTCCTCGCCTACGCAATAGCCAGCTCCTCGCCTACGCAATAGCCAGCTCCTCGCCTACGCAATAGCCAGCTCCTCGCCGACGCAATAGCCAGCTCCTCGTCTACGCAATAGCCAGCTCCTCGCCTAACAAATAGCCAGCTCCTCGCCTAACAAATAGCCAGCTCCTCGCCTACGCAATAGCCAGCTCCTCACCTAACAAATAGCCAGCTCCTCGCCTACGCAAAAGCCAGCGCCTCGCCTACGCAATAGCCAGCTCCTCACCTAACAAATAGCCAGCGCCTCACCTAAAAAATAGCCAGCTCCTCGCCTACGCAATAGCCAGCTCCTCGCCTACGCAATAGCCAGCTCCTCACCTAACAAATAGCCAGCTCCTCGCCTACGCAATAGCCAGCTCCTCGCCTACGCAATAGCCAGCTCCTCGCCTACGCAATAGCCAGCTCCTCGCCTACGCAATAGCCAGCTCCTCGCCTACGCAATAGCCAGCTCCTCGCCTACGCAATAGCCAGCTCCTCGCCGACGCAATAGCCAGCTCCTTGCCTACGCAATAGCCAGCTCCTCGCCTAACAAATAGCCAGCTCCTCGCCTACGCAATAGCCAGCTCCTCACCTAACAAATAGCCAGCTCCTCGCCTACGCAATAGCCAGCTCCTCGCCTACGCAATAGCCAGCTCCTCGCCTACGCAATAGCCAGCTCATCGCCTACGCAATAGCCAGCTCCTCGCCTACGCAATAGCCAGCTCCTCACCTAACAAATAGCCAGCTCCTCGCCTACGCTATAGCCAGCTCCTCGCCTACGCAATAGCCAGCTCCTCGCCTACGCAATAGCCAGCTCCTCGCCTACGCAATAGCCAGCTCCTCGCCTACGCAATAGCCAGCTCCTCACCTAACAAATAGCCAGCGCCTCACCTAAAAAATAGCCAGCTCCTCGCCTACGCAATAGCCAGCTCCTCGCCTACGCAATAGCCAGCTCCTCGCCTAAACAATAGCCAGCTCCTCGCCTACGCAATAGCCAGCTCCTCGCCTACGCAATAGCCAGCTCCTCGCCTACGCAATAGCCAGCTCCTCGCCTACGCAATAGCCAGCTCCTCGCCTACGCAATAGCCAGCTCCTCGCCTACGCAATAGCCAGCTCCTCGCCTAACAAATAGCCAGCTCCTCGCCTAACAAATAGCCAGCTCCTCGCCTACGCAATAGCCAGCTCCTCACCTAACAAATAGCCAGCTCCTCGCCTACGCAAAAGCCAGCGCCTCGCCTACGCAATAGCCAGCTCCTCACCTAACAAATAGCCAGCGCCTCACCTAAAAATAGCCAGCTCCTCGCCTACGCAATAGCCAGCTCCTCGCCTACGCAATAGCCAGCTCCTCACCTAACAAATAGCCAGCTCCTCGCCTACGCAATAGCCAGCTCCTCGCCTACGCAATAGCCAGCTCCTCGCCTACGCAATAGCCAGCTCCTCGCCTACGCAATAGCCAGCTCCTCGCCTACGCAATAGCCAGCTCCTCGCCTACGCAATAGCCAGCGCCTCGCCTACGCAATAGCCAGCTCCTCGCCTACGCAATAGCCAGCTCCTCGCCTACGCAATAGCCAGCTCCTCGCCTACGCAATAGCCAGCTCCTCCCTAACAAATAGCCAGCGCCTCACCTAAAAAATAGCCAGCTCCTCGCCTACGCAATAGCCAGCTCCTCGCCTACGCAATAGCCAGCTCCTCACCTAACAAATAGCCAGCTCCTCGCCTACGCAATAGCCAGCTCCTCGCCTACGCAATAGCCAGCTCCTCGCCTACGCAATAGCCAGCTCCTCGCCTACGCAATAGCCAGCTCCTCGCCGACGCAATAGCCAGCTCCTCGTCTACGCAATAGCCAGCTCCTCGCCTAACAAATAGCCAGCTCCTCGCCTAACAAATAGCCAGCTCCTCGCCTACGCAATAGCCAGCTCCTCACCTAACAAATAGCCAGCTCCTCGCCTACGCAAAAGCCAGCGCCTCGCCTACGCAATAGCCAGCTCCTCACCTAACAAATAGCCAGCGCCTCACCTAAAAAATAGCCAGCTCCTCGCCTACGCAATAGCCAGCTCCTCGCCTACGCAATAGCCAGCTCCTCACCTAACAAATAGCCAGCTCCTCGCCTACGCAATAGCCAGCTCCTCGCCTACGCAATAGCCAGCTCCTCGCCTACGCAATAGCCAGCTCCTCGCCTACGCAATAGCCAGCTCCTCGCCTACGCAATAGCCAGCTCCTTGCCTACGCAATAGCCAGCTCCTCGCCTAACAAATAGCCAGCTCCTCGCCTACGCAATAGCCAGCTCCTCACCTAACAAATAGCCAGCTCCTCGCCTACGCAATAGCCAGCTCCTCGCCTACGCAATAGCCAGCTCCTCGCCTACGCAATAGCCAGCTCATCGCCTACGCAATAGCCAGCTCCTCGCCTACGCAATAGCCAGCTCCTCACCTAACAAATAGCCAGCTCCTCGCCTACGCTATAGCCAGCTCCTCGCCTACGCAATAGCCAGCTCCTCGCCTACGCAATAGCCAGCTCCTCGCCTACGCAATAGCCAGCTCCTCGCCTACGCAATAGCCAGCTCCTCGCCTACGCAATAGCCAGCTCCTCGCCTACGCAATAGCCAGCTCCTCGCCTACGCAATAGCCAGCTCCTCGCCTACGCAATAGCCAGCTCCTCGCCTACGCAATAGCCAGCTCCTCGCCTAACGCAATAGCCAGCTCCTCGCCTACGCTATAGCCAGCTCCTCGCCTACGCAATAGCCAGCTCCTCGCCTACGCAATAGCCAGCTCCTCGCCTACGCAATAGCCAGCTCCTCGCCTACGCAATAGCCAGCTCCTCACCTAACCAATAGCCAGCGCCTCGCCTACGCAATAGCCAGCTCCTCGCCTACGCAATAGCCAGCTCCTCGCCTACGCAATAGCCAGCTCCTCGCCTAAACAATAGCCAGCTCCTCGCCTACGCAATAGCCAGCTCCTCGCCTACGCAATAGCCAGCTCCTCGCCTACGCAATAGCCAGCTCCTCGCCTACGCAATAGCCAGCTCCTCGCCTACGCAATAGCCAGCTCCTCGCCTACGCAATAGCCAGCTCCTCGCCTACGCAATAGCCAGCTCCTCGCCTACGCAATAGCCAGCTCCTCGCCTACGCAATAGCCAGCTCCTCGCCTACGCAATAGCCAGCTCCTCGCCTACGCAATAGCCAGCTCCTCGCCTACGCAATAGCCAGCTCCTCGCCTACGCAATAGCCAGCTCCTCGCCTACGCAATAGCCAGCTCCTCGCCTACGCAATAGCCAGCTCCTCGCCTACGCAATAGCCAGCTCCTCGCCTACGCAATAGCCAGCTCCTCGCCTACGCAATAGCCAGCTCCTCGCCTACGCAATCCAGCCTCCTAAAATAGCCAGCGCCTCACCTAAAAATAGCCAGCTCCTCGCCTACGCAATAGCCAGCTCCTCGCCTACGCAATAGCCAGCTCCTCACCTAACAAATAGCCAGCTCCTCGCCTACGCAATAGCCAGCTCCTCGCCTACGCAATAGCCAGCTCCTCGCCTACGCAATAGCCAGCTCCTCGCCTACGCAATAGCCAGCTCCTCGCCGACGCAATAGCCAGCTCCTTGCCTACGCAATAGCCAGCTCCTCGCCTAACAAATAGCCAGCTCCTCGCCTACGCAATAGCCAGCTCCTCACCTAACAAATAGCCAGCTCCTCGCCTACGCAATAGCCAGCTCCTCGCCTACGCAATAGCCAGCTCCTCGCCTACGCAATAGCCAGCTCATCGCCTACGCAATAGCCAGCTCCTCGCCTACGCAATAGCCAGCTCCTCACCTAACAAATAGCCAGCTCCTCGCCTACGCTATAGCCAGCTCCTCGCCTACGCAATAGCCAGCTCCTCGCCTACGCAATAGCCAGCTCCTCGCCTACGCAATAGCCAGCTCCTCGCCTACGCAATAGCCAGCTCCTCGCCTACGCAATAGCCAGCTCCTCGCCTACGCAATAGCCAGCTCCTCGCCTACGCAATAGCCAGCTCCTCGCCTACGCAATAGCCAGCTCCTCGCCTACGCAATAGCCAGCTCCTCGCCTACGCAATAGCCAGCTCCTCACCTAACAAATAGCCAGCTCCTCGCCTACGCTATAGCCAGCTCCTCGCCTACGCAATAGCCAGCTCCTCGCCTACGCAATAGCCAGCTCCTCGCCTACGCAATAGCCAGCTCCTCGCCTACGCAATAGCCAGCTCCTCACCTAACAAATAGCCAGCGCCTCACCTAAAAAATAGCCAGCTCCTCGCCTACGCAATAGCCAGCTCCTCGCCTACGCAATAGCCAGCTCCTCGCCTAAACAATAGCCAGCTCCTCGCCTACGCAATAGCCAGCTCCTCGCCTACGCAATAGCCAGCTCCTCGCCTACGCAATAGCCAGCTCCTCGCCTACGCAATAGCCAGCTCCTCGCCTACGCAATAGCCAGCTCCTCGCCTACGCAATAGCCAGCTCCTCGCCTACGCAATAGCCAGCTCCTCGCCTACGCAATAGCCAGCTCCTCGCCTACGCAATAGCCAGCTCCTCGCCTACGCAATAGCCAGCTCCTCGCCTACGCAATAGCCAGCTCCTCGCCTACGCAATAGCCAGCTCCTCGCCTACGCAATAGCCAGCTCCTCGCCTAACAAATAGCCAGCGCCTCACCTAAAAAATAGCCAGCTCCTCGCCTACGCAATAGCCAGCTCCTCGCCTACCCAATAGCCAGCTCCTCGCCTACCCAATAGCCAGCTCCTCGCCTACGCAATAGCCAGCTCCTCGCCGACGCAATAGCCAGCCCCTCGCCTACTCAATAGCCAGCTCCTCGCCTACGCAATAGCCAGCCCCTCGCCTACTCAATAGCCAGCTCCTCGCCTACGCAATAGCCAGCTCCTCGCCTACGCAATAGCCAGCTCCTCGCCTACGCAATAGCCAGCTCCTCGCCTACGCAATAGCCAGCTCCTCGCCTACGCAATAGCCAGCTCCTCGCCTACGCAATAGCCAGCTCCTCGCCGACGCACAAATCTCCTCTCTTCTCCAAGCTAGGAAAAGAAGCTGCAGAAACAACATTTCATCTTTTATTGAAAACACCTCAAAAGCTATAAAAAAAACTTACAACATTTCTATTCACAGGCGCATATCCAAAATCTTTTTAAGACCTGGGCCCTTCAGCTTTCAGATCAAAGCATTAAAATAAAAAAATATTAGAAGGACGGTCAAAAGTCATAAAATGTGCGCACAGCGAAAGATGGACAGAAACCTTCTTCAAAATAATACACGAAGGATATCTAAGATTCATCATCCCAAAAAGAATAACAAACTCCTCAAAGACAGAGCTACGGCACGGATTGTGGACGTGTAACCACCTTCCAAACTTCTGGCAGAACGTCCAACATTACATAGAAGCGCTGGAGAATAATGAGGCCCCTAGAGCCGATATCATATAGATTTCATTACAGGGAACAAGACGGGAAAAATCCAACATCACAAATCCCACAAATAATCTGCGCCGTACTTTTAGTAGCCAAAAGATGGATACAGCGGAGAACCCCGCAACTACAGAGGGGACATCCCAAATGTGTATGGAGAGGATACGTTAAATAACAAAGAAAAAACATAATTTCTTTAAAACTTTTATTGAAACCCACTGGCAACCTCCCGAAATAGAAATTCTGATGACTCCAATCCAACACACAGGACGGTACAATGTGGAAAAATAAAAAAACTCCCTCGGGAAATAAATGTATAAAACATTTATAAAATACGTGCGCATATGTGTTTTTTTTTTTTTTATAATCTTTTTATTGTAATTTTTTATCACAGTACATATAAATAAAAGGTATAACAAATACAAGTCATAAAACAAAAAATATATATAAATATATAACTTAACATTAATATTAAGACACAGGTGTAACATATGCGCACGTATTTTATAAATGTTTTATACATTTATTTCCCGAGGGAGTTTTTTTATTTTTCCACATTGTACCGTCCTGTGTGTTGGATTGGAGTCATCAGAATTTCTATTTCGGGAGGTTGCCCGTGGGTTTCAATAAAAGTTTTAAAGAAATGATGTGGTTTTTTTTCTTTGTTATTTAACGTATCCTCTCCATACACATCATGTATTTCATTTGGGATGTCCCCTCTGTAGTTGCGGGGTTCTCCGCTGTATCCATCTTTTGGCTACTAATAGTACGGCGCGGATTATTTTGTGGGATTTGTGATGTTGGATTTTTCCCGTCTTGTTCCCTGTAATGAAATCTATATGACATTGGCTCTAGGGGCCTCATTATTCTCCAGCGCTTCTATGTAATGTTGGACGTTCTGCCAGAAGTTTGGAAGGTGGTTACACGTCCACAATCCGTGCCGTAGCTCTGTGTTTGAGGAGTTTGTTTATTTTTGGGGGATTTTTATCATTTTTTGGGATGATGAATCCTAGATATCCTTCGTGTATTATTTTGAAGAAGGTTTCTGTCCATCTTTCGCTGTGCGCACATTTTATGACTTTTGACCGTCCTTCTAATATTTTTTTATTTTAATGCTTTGATCTGAAAGCTGAAGGGCCCAGGGGATATGCGCCTGTGAATAGAAATGTTGTAAGTTTTTTTTTTTTTTTATAGGTTTGAAATTGATAGATTTTGAGGTGTTTTCAATAAAAGATTAAATGTTTTTTCTGCAGCTTCTTCATCCAGATTGGAGAGGAGATTTGTGCGGAGCTGGCTATTTTTTTAGGTTATATTTCATTTATTATTTTTTTTTTATCAGATTCATGCATTAGTTGACCCGCTGTGTGCATTCCATTTTCTCTTTATTCTTTGAATAATGCGCTGTCTTTTCCAGCAGTAAATTCTATGTGGTTCCACAGCGACACGTGTTTGGATAAGAGATACGGTAGTTTGTGTATTTTTCGGATCTCTTTCCATGTTACCGATGTGTCTCTTAGGGCTATTGATCTCCTTGCTATGGTTGGCCGTGCGCATATGTTACACCTGTGTCTTAATATTAATGTTAAGTTATATTTATATATATATATATTTTATTTTTTATTTATTTTTTTGCTTTACGACTTGTATTTGTTATATCTTTTATTTATATGTACTGTATTTAAAAATTACAATAAAAAAAAGAGCACAAGTCAGCAGGTTTAACCCTACACTGCCTGGTAAGATATCATTGCAATCAGAAGAATCAACCCCACCCGACAGCATGCTTGATTTAATAGGGTTGATCCTGCCAAAAGGTGCATTTTCAAGGGCTTGGCCCATACCCACCATTATCACATATCCAAAGAACCATATGGTGTATGACTGCTGGGAGTCCGATCACTGGGCCCGAGTGGAGCAGTAGAGTGCGGCTCCATTCACTTCTATGGGACTGACGTCGATACTGAGCGCTGTATTTAGCAGTCCCGTAGACAGTGAATGGACACAACTGCTCGGTTCACACAGGGGACTCGGGCATCCCCATTCTCATGATCGTTCGGACCCCCAGCGATCATACCTTTATCACCTGTGCTGTGGATCCTCGATAAATGTTGTTCACGGGCAGACCCCGTAAAGGAGACGTGTTAGTTTGGTAAGGTGTTAGTGGAGGTGGGCCCTGTGCCAGCAGACAATGCAGTTTCTCTGCCAACTCCCAGCTGGATCAAGGTGGCATGGCTTGTTTGTCGTGGAGCAGAGGTGAAACAGTGGAGGATGGGATCCAGGGTTTGGGGGTGTAGAAGAACCTAAATCTCACCCCGGTGGGTTATTTCCGTCCGGGCGATCCGTTCATTGTTTCCTCCAGAAGCAAGGTTCAGCGCTGCGCTTTCTGTTTCAGGATCGCTGAGGATCTATGACTTTGTGGGGAAGGTTCCTCTGGTGGACATGACGTTTAAACAAGGCGGCACCGCGCTCACGTGGGCTCCTCGCATGGTCAGTTCCTTCTACGTGGTACATTACCTTCCATCCAATGTTATTTTAGTGATTATAACGGTTTTCTCAGCCCTCATGTCACTGGGATCCCCCACACGGCGGTGTTTCGACCCTCTCTCATTAATGTTATTCTCATACATAAATACGGTGAACCCTGGCTCTCAGATTAGTCCCGCAGACGATGACGTGATCCACTCTCCTCTGTCCTGCAGGTTAATCCAAAAGGCGGCTTGTTTGCAGCGGGATTTGAAGACGGCGTTGTCCGTATCCTAGAGGTTTACAATGCCACAGGCATGAGGCTTATGACGGGACGAAGCGGCACCAACGATGCTGCAGTAAACCTGCGACAAGCCTTCAAACCGCACAACGCTCCCGTCACCGCTTTGGCATACGAGCGCAACGGAGAGATCCTCGCCACTGGGGTAAGATCTGGCACCGAACACTTTATCTAAGATCCTTTAATGTCTCTGCTGCGCTGCATTGTGGGAGATGTGGCGGCTCTAGTGTGCATATTAAGTAACGCATCCCCCACAATACGCCCCATCGGTACAGTCACTAAGTCCAGCAGCGGTCAGGTGTGAGGTCCACCATCTTACAGGAAGGTAAGTTCTGTGTGTGACTGGAGTATAAGTCCTCCTGCCGCTCGGATCCGGGTGAATAGGAAGATGTGACTGCAATAACAAAAATGGCTATCTTTACTACCTTGCAGAGTATGGACAGAACCGTCTTCTTCTTTGCCGTCGGAGACACCTATGAACCCATTGGATTTGTACGTCTTCCAGGACCCGTCAGGGAGTTACACTGGTCTCCCCCCTCACATGTGAGTAGCCGCACATTCTGCCATGAATTGGGATGTCCCCTCTCATGAGGCTGCCCCTTCGTTCTCGCTGTAGAGATCTGTACAAACCCAATCCTATAGCAGTTTAAGCCTGAGCTGCTCTTAAGGGGTAATCCCATCAGTGTCCCACCTCTGAAACCCACTCCTAGATCCAGAACAGGCCCCCTAAAGTGAACCCACGGACAAACAGCCACCCTCCATTCACCACTATGAGAATGGCCAAATGCTGGCTCAGCCATTTCTTTATTTTTGCCAGTCCCCTAGCCGTGGATGGAGAGGCGGCCGCACTTTTGCTCTCTCCATTCATCACTATGGGACTCCTGCAAGAAATAGCTGAGCCAGCGCTTGGCTATATTTGGAATTTCCATAGCAATGAATGGAGAGCACGCCGCGCATGCTGTCCTTCACTTCTAGGGGGGTCTGGTTCTCTAAATAGCAGGTGGGACCCGCAACTATCCGACATTAATGGAATATCCTGGCGATATGCCAGCAGTGTCCCAGATGGGAATACCCCTAAGAGAGAAGCACCAGCCAAACACGGCCGGCCGATATATCATACGTACATGTCAGGATGTGCAATTCCTCACTGCTCAGTAAGTTTCGGGTATCTTTTTGCAGGAGCAGAGCACGCTGCTCGTTCTCTGTGAGAATGGATTTGCCGTCCAGATCGCGGCCCCTGCAGCTGAGAAATCGGATCCTGTCACCAGTTATGAAATCTCCCATCTTCCTCTGAGTTACTTCAGGTTCAGCAGCATCAAGTCCAAGATGGAGGTAAAACACAGCCCTGAGCTCCAGGGACATACACATTACATCCGGGCCGCGGAGCCCATCTGTCTGTCCGGCTCCATCTATACTTCTTCTAGGACAGTCCTAAAAAGTATTGGCGCCTTTGATTGTGAATATTTATGGCCAGCACGGTAGAAGGCCTATATAGTAGACAGTCGTAACTTTGCTACAGTCACATTGACTTCCAAGACAAATGTAGTAATGAAGGGTAATATTTGGAGGACATTGCAATATGGAGTTTCACACACCATGTGACAGAGGTCGTCGTCCCTCAAAGGGATATTGACCTATGACATATCATTAGGATCCAATATCCAGGCCCCCACTGGTATTGGGTGTGAAGGGTCTGAAGCACATATGGCATTACATCCAGGGGTGGATTGGCTATAGACCTTACAGGGAAATTTTCCAGTGGGTGGCGATGCCCAAGGGGCCACCTGAGCCCTCCTCACAGCCTGCCAGTGGACATTTTTGGGGGTGTATTTTGTGCTCATGGGGCAGTATTTTGTGATGCTCTGTTGGGGCGGTATAATGGGCTGCAATATAGTATTGCTGGCCCTGCCCTCCATCAAATTGTACCCGACTACAAAATGGTCACTTTAAGTTCCCAGTTCGCCCCTTCATAGCGCAAAGCAAAGTCCCATTCACTTGATTGGAGCTTTGCTTCAGTTCGCCGCACAGCAGATACTGGGGCGCAAATGTGCAGGACAAACAGTGACAGGGATATGGCGCTAAACCAGCTTTTCTCCCCTTCTTTATTCTCAGAATCATTGGGAGCCTTGTATAGTGAATGCCATATGCCAGGGATGCTCAACCTGAGGCCCTCCAGCTGTTGTAAAACTACAACTCCCATCATGCCTTGCTGTAGGCTGTCCGGGCATGCTGGGAGTTGTAGTTTTGCAACAGCTGCAGGGCTGCGGGTTGGGCATCCCTGCCATATGCCGTCACTTTCTAAATTGGGAATACCCCTTTAATAATCATGATAAAGATCTTATCTGCTTTGCAGAGGGAGGAGCAGCTGGAACGCATACGGAAGAACCAAGAGCAGAAACAGAAGGAACGGGAAGCCTGGATAGAAGAACAGAAGGAGCGGGGAGTGGAGCTGTCAGAGGACGACCTGCAGCCAGGTACTGAAGAGGAGAAGCTGCCAGAGCTGTATGTTCCAGAAGAACCCAGTCCCATCCTGTGTGGTTTCTATGCCAGTCCTGGGAAATTCTGGTTATCCCTGGTATGTGTCACGTGTTCCACCATCATCACCCTTCAGGATATATAACCAAATTCTCACACATCCATATGCCACCCGTTCATTCAGAACACTGATGCCCGATATATGTTCTCCTTTCCTCCTCTCCATCAGGACGGCTACGACTCGGGGTTCCTCTACCTCTGTACGTTTTCCGACACCAATGGACAACCTGAGGATCCAGCACTGAGGAAGGATGAACCAGTGCGCGCTCTGCCAATCAATGACACCAGCAACAATCCCATCCACAAAATCCACTTCAGGTAGAGAACCTTCTTCTATTTCCCTACAGATCAAGCTGTCTAATCCAAAGGGTTTTACCACAAAGGAACCCCATGGAACCAGCAGGACCCGCCAATTATCTAATACTGAGGATGTTCTTTCCTTCTTATCCATAGCTCCAACAAGCAGCTGTTGTTCTGTGGGATGCAGGATGGAGCCGTCCGGGTCTACCCTCTCCAGCCCAACGATCCTTTACTCGATTCCATGAGCAGTTACTGGTCTCTTGGGGTCCATGATAACCAGTATGGAGCCATCCAAGCCATCAGCTCCAGCTTTGATAACCAGTATCTCGTGACCTGTGGAGCTGACGGCAACATCTTCACCTTCAGCCTCCTCTCCATGGAGGACATTGAGCGAGACCTGAAAGTGAAGAAAGCTAAAGTGCCTTCTCCTAGGGTAGGTGCCATTGCGTTTGAATGTTTCGAGTGTTTCTGTTTCTTTTCCGTGTCATAACCTGGCACCCTATTATTACACCTGTGACTGCTGTGTGGCCGCCATATTGCTTGGGACTCAGCTTTCCAAGAAACAGATATAACTAATGTCCGGTAAATATTTAGCTGCTTCAGTCAGGAACTCGTATTTACTGGGGATTTTACAAATCACACGTACTCACCGAGCCTCGGATCTTTTTTATATTGCAGCTCAGCCTGGATAAAGAGAAGCCTGCGGAGGATATTGAGGACCCAGATGCTTACAGGTAGAGTCCAAAGCAATGGATTATATAATACTGCAGACCCCTCCATTATGACACGCATTGTTATCCCCCTCCAAAATCCAGCCGCGTTGCATGTTAATAACCGGTCTCTGCAGTACGTGATGTCGGCATGGACGAATCTTTGCCTGCAGTCACATAAACCCAGTGGGTTCTGATGCCCCCCACAAACCTAATGTTCTTGGGTTATCAAAAAGATGGTTGTGACTGCTGACTCCCCCATTGTAATGAATGGACAACTTGCAGTTTGATTGGTCAACCGGCTGATTAGAAAAACCCCATTCATTAGATTTTGGAGGTGCAAGGTCATGATCCTGAGGAACCCCATTAGAGACATATAGAGCCTTGATGACTTGGATGTATCGGAATTGACGTGATTTATTTTAGCATAGAGAACGCTAAACAGAAGCGACAGCACGACCTTCTCCTGAAGCAAGCGGAAAGTAAGAAGGCCGGCAGGAGACGGGAGCTCGAGGTGCTGAGGAAAGAGTTCAGGCAGCTCCTGAAGAAGAACGTGGAGCTACCACATCACATGCAGCTCAGCAGAGTGGTACGTAGCGAGGATCACCCCTCCACGTGTCGCCCCACAATATGTTTATTACCCACGCCACCACCCAACGGTCCAGACCTCCTGTGCTGATGTACAAGCTCAGCTCCAGACAGGCAGGAAGAGACGGTACGGTGCATGTCTAGTGGGACTACCAGGGTGCCCCTGGTGCCAGGGGGAGTGCCAACAGAAAACATTGCCAGGGTGCCCCAGGTGCTGGGTGCAAGGGAAAGTGCCAACAAAACACATTGCCAGGGTGCCCCAGGTGCTGGGTGCAAGGGGAAGTGCCAACAAAACACATTGCCAGGGTGCCCCAGGTGCTGGGTGCAAGGGGAAGTGCCAACAAAACGCATTGCCAGGGTGCCCCAGGTGCTGGGTGCAAGGGGAAGTGCCAACAAAACACATTGCTAGGGTGCCCCAGGTGCTGGGTGTAAGGGGAAATGCCAACAAAACACATTGCTAGGGTGCCCCAGGTGCTGGGTGCAAGGGGAAGTGCCTACAAAACACATTGCCAGGGTGCCCCAGGTGCTGGGTGCAAGGGGAAGTGCCAACAAAACACATTGCCAGGGTGCCTAGATACAGGGCGAGGGCAGGAAACTGAAAGTGAATCCTAGCTACAGCTAGGATATGCCCCCATTGTCTGATAGGTGTGGGTCCTACCTCTGAGACCTGCACCTACATGGAGAATGGAGCCGGGGGGAGTTGTGGCTGGAGGACTCTACCATTAAAAGCAATGGGAGCTCACTGCGCATGCGCAGCCACCGCTCCCATTCATTTCTATGGAGCCGACGGAAATAGCCAAGCCAGCGCTCGGCTATTTTTGGCGGCTCCATAGAAATGAATGGAGGGCGGCTGCGCATGCGCAGTGCACCCTCCTCAACTTTCTCCGCTCTGTTCTCCTTGTAGGGGCGGGTCCCAGAGGTAGGACCCACACCTATCAGACAATGGGGGCATATCCTAGCGCTATGCCCCCATTGTCTAAGATGGGATAACCCTTTTAATATCCCGAATTTTAATCCTTCATAGTTTTTCATAACAGTCCACACAATCTGATAATCCAGAATCAGAATCCTGAAAGGGTCGCTGACGTCTCTGAGGTGGGACCAGGTCCCTCCCAGTCTTCTGATGTCAGACACAGACATGACCTAAATGCTGTGGTTTGATGGAATTCTGAAAGGTCTACAACACATTGTTCCTCCTCCCAGGAGTTTGAGATGGACCATAGGATCCGAGAAGAAATGGAACGTCAGACGTCAGAGAGGATCCGCACCGTGCTGAAGGAGCTGGCCTGGGAACAGGAGAAGCACAACATCGGACTGAAGAAGCTGCAGGCTCGGTACGTGTGAAGCTTACTCTTAAAGGGGTTGTCTCACCTCAAGCATTAATATGCCACCAATGTCAGATAGGTGCGGCTCCCACCTCTGGAACCCACACCTAAGGGCATACCGCACATGCGCTGCCGCCCTTCATTGATTTTTATGGGAGTGCCGTAAACAGTCGAGCGGTTTTCATAAGTGCCATAAAAATGGAGGAGTGGACCGCGCAAGCATGGTGGTCACCGCTCCGTTCCTGTCTATGGAACGACCAGAAATAGTCGACAGATGCTACACAGAGTTTGTTACCATGGAGACACATTGTCTGGAGAGGTGCTGTGGAACAAAACAGTAGCAAACATCTAAACCAAGTTACTTCATTTTTCCTATGATATCAATGAGAGAATAAAAAAAAGAATAATTGTGTAACTTTGGACATTTACTGACCAGATTCCGGGATAAGGTGGAGTTTGATACGGTGATCGTCCGCGCAATCAACACCGAGCACCAAGTGTCCACATACCGGCTCCTGTCTCTCCCAGAGAAGTACTTTAAAGTGAAGGGGATGATTTTGAAGAGGAGGATGACGCGCTACGATCTGTATCAGAAAGAGCCTGGTGTTGGGAAAGAGACTCGAGAGTCAGGTAAGTGCCATCCATAGCATGTAGGTGGGGGAGCTGGCATCTGCAGGATAAGATGGAAGGGATTATAGAAGACTACACAGGTAGGTTACCATGTAGGAAGTCTGGGGGTACCATGTAGGTCTGATCTGCTCTCAGGTAGGTCACCATAGAGGAGATTACTAACGATGATTTGCTCTCAGGTAGGTGACCACAGAGGAGAACTGGGGATAATCTGCTCTCACCGTAAAGGGTGATTAGTGGGGATGACCTGATCTCAGGTAGGTTCCCATAGAGGGGATTACTGGGGGTGACCTGCTCTCAGGTAGGTTACCATAGAGGAGATTACTAGGGATGACCTGATAACAGGTAGGTTACCATAGAGGAGATTACTGGGGATGACCTGATCTCAGGTAGGTTACCATAGAGGAGATTACTGGGGATGACCTGATCTCAGGTAGGTTACCATAGAGGAGATTACGGGGGGTGACCTGCTCTTAGGTAGGTTACCATAGAGGAGATTACTGGGGATGACCTGCTCTCAGGTAGGTTACCATAGAGGAGATTACTGGGGGTGACCTGCTCTCAGGTAGGTTACCATAGAGGAGATTACTAGGGATGACCTGATAACAGGTAGGTTACCATAGAGGAGATTACTGGGGATGACCTGATCTCACGTAGGTTACCATAGAGGAGATTACTGGGGATGACCTGATCTCAGGTAGGTTACCATAGAGGAGATTACTGGGGGTCACCTGCTCTCAGGTAGGTTACCATAGAGGAGATTACTGGGGATGACCTGATCTCAGGTAGGTTACCATAGAGGAGATTACTGGGGATGACCTGATCTCAGTTAGGTTACCATAGAGGAGATTACTGGGGATGACCTGCTCTCAGGTAGGTTACCATAGAGGAGATTACTGGGGATGACCTGCTCTCAGGTAGGTTACCATAGAGGAGATTACTGGAGGACTATAGGACTATTTCTAGGACTACAATGCTTTATACAGTGTTTGCATCCTTTACTGTCACATCTTGTGGCAGCCACTACACTACGTGCAGAATTATTAGGCAAATGAGTATTTTGACCACATCATCCTCTTTCTGCATGTTGTCTTACTCCAAGCTGTATAGGCTCGAAAGCCTACTACCAATTAAGCATATTAGGTGATGTGCATCTCTGTAATGAGAAGGGGTGTGGTCTAATGACATCAACACCCTATATCAGGTGTGCATAATTATTAGGCAACTTCCTTTCCTTTGGCAAAATGGGTCAAAAGAAGGACTTGACAGGCTCAGAAAAGTCAAAAATAGTGAGATATCTTGCAGAGGGATGCAGCACTCTTAACATTGCAAAGCTTCTGAAGCGCGATCATCGAACAATCAAGCGTTTCATTCAAAATAGTCAACAGGGTCGCAAGAAGCGTGTGGAAAAACCAAGGCGCAAAATAACTGCCCATGAACTGAGAAAAGTCAAGCGTGCAGCTGCCAAGATGCCACTTGCCACCAGTTTGGCCATATTTCAGAGCTGCAACATCACTGGAGTGCCCAAAAGCACAAGGTGTGCAATACTCAGAGACATGGCCAAGGTAAGAAAGGCTGAAAGACGACCACCACTGAACAAGACACACAAGCTGAAACGTCAAGACTGGGCCAAGAAATATCTCAAGACTGATTTTTCTAAGGCTTTATGGACTGATGAAATGAGAGTGAGTCTTGATGGGCCAGATGGCTGGATTGGTAAAGGGCAGAGAGCTCCAGTCCGACTCAGACGCCAGCAAGGTGGAGGTGGAGTACTGGTTTGGGCTGGTATCATCAAAGATGAGCTTGTGGGGCCTTTTTGGGTTGAGGATGGAGTCAAGCTCAACTCCCAGTCCTACTGCCAGTTTCTGGAAGACACCTTCTGCAAGCAGTGGTACAGGAAGAAGTCTGCAAGGTAAGAAAAACATGATTTTCATGCAGGACAATGCTCCATCACACGCGTCCAAGTACTCCACAGCGTGGCTGGCAAGAAAGGGTATAAAAGAAGAAAATCTAATGACATGGCCTCCTTGTTCACCTGATCTGAACCCCATTGAGAACCTGTAGTCCATCATCAAATGTGAGATTTACAAGGAGGGAAAACAGTACACCTCTCTGAACAGTGTCTGGGAGGCTGTGGTTGCTGCTGCACGCAATGTTGATGGTGAACAGATCAAAACACTGACAGAATCCATGGATGGCGGCTTCTGAGTGTCCTTGCAAAGAAAGGTGGCTATATTGGTCACTTATTTGTTTTTGTTTTGTTTTTGAATGTCAGAAATGTATATTTGTGAATGTTGAGATGTTATATTGGTTTCACTGGTAAAAATAAATAATTGAAATGGGTATATATTTGTTTTTTGTTAAGTTGCCTAATAATTATGCACAGTAATAGTCACCTGCACACACAGATATCTCCCTAAAATAGCTAAAACTAAAAACAAACTAAAAACTACTTCCAAAAATATTCAGCTTTGATATTAATGAGTTTTTTGGGTTCATTGAGAACATGGTTGTTGTTCAATAATAAAATTAATCCTCAAAAATACAACTTGCCTAATAATTCTGCACTCCCTGTACAGGAGGAGTGGACCTTAGTGCTGTGACGCAGGAGCAGAAGCACAGACATCACTGGGCGGGAAGACGCATGGAGGGACGCATGGAACGAATCAGGAACATCATCGAGAAGGCAGAAAAGGCAAAATCCAAAATCTCACAGAGGAAACAGGAATGGGACCAGCTGTAAGTTGTAAAGCTAATATCCAGGAACACTGCACACACTGCGGAGTACTTCATATCCAGGAACACTGCACACACTGCTGAGTGCTTCATATCCAGAAACACGGCACACACTGCTGAGTACTTCATATCCAGGAGCACTGCGCACACTGCTGAGTGCTTCATATCCAGGAACACTGCACATACTGCTGAGTACTTCATATCCAGGAACACTGCACACACTGCTGAGTGCTTCATATCCAGGAACACTGCACACACTGCTGAGTACTTCATATCCAGGAGCACTGCACATACTGCTGAGTACTTCATATCCAGGAACACTGCACACACTGCTGAGTGCTTCATATCCAGGAACACTGCACACACTGCTGAGTACTTCATATCCAGGAGCACTGCACACACTGCTGAGTACTTCATATCCAGGAACACTGCACACACTGCTGAGTGCTTCATATCCAGGAACACTGCACACACTGCTGAGTACTTCATACCCAGAAACACTGCACACACTGCTGAGTGCTTCATATCCAGGAAAACTGCACACACTGCTGAGTACTTCATACCCAGAAACACTGCACACACTGCTTCATATCCAGGAACACTGCACATACTGCTGAGTGCTTCATATCCAGGAGCACTGCGCACACTGCTGAGTGCTTCATATCCAGGAACACTGCACACACTGCTGAGTACTTCATACCCAGGAACACTGCACACACTGCTGAGTACTTCATATCCAGGAACACTGCACACACTGCTGAGTACTTCATACCCAGAAACACTGCACACACTGCTGAGTGCTTCATATCCAGGAAAACTGCACACACTGCTGAGTGCTTCAAATCCAGGAACACTGCACACACTGCTGAGTGCTTCATATCCAGGAGCACTGCACATACTGCTGAGTGCTTCATATCCAAGAGCACTGCACACACTGCTGAGTACTTCATATCCAGGAACACTGCACACCCTGCTGAGTACTTCATACCCAGGAACACTGCACACACTGCTGAGTGCTTCATATCCAAGAGCACTGCACACACTGCTGAGTGCTTCATATCCAGGAACACTGCACACACTGCTGAGTACTTCATATCCAGGAACACTGCACACCCTGCTGAGTACTTCATACCCAGGAACACTGCACACACTGCTGAGTGCTTTATATCCAGGAACACTGCACACACTGCTGAGTACTTCATGTCCAGGAACACTGCACACACTGCTGAGTACTTCATATCCAGGAACACTGCACACACTGCTGAGTGCTTCATATCCAGGAACACTGCACACACTGCTGAGTACTTCATACCCAGAAACACTGCACACACTGCTGAGTGCTTCATATCCAGGAAAACTGCACACACTGCTGAGTACTTCATACCCAGAAACACTGCACACACTGCTGAGTGCTTCATATCCAGGAAAACTGCACACACTGCTGAGTACTTCATATCCAGGAGCACTGCACACACTGCTGAGTGCTTCATATCCAGGAACACTGCACACACTGCTGAGTGCTTCATATCCAGGAACACTGCACATACTGCTGAGTGCTTCATATCCAGGAGCACTGCACACACTGCTGAGTACTTCATATCCAGGAGCACTGCACACACTGCTGAGTGCTTCATATCCAGGAACACTGCACACACTGCTGAGTGCTTCATATCCAGGAACACTGCACACACTGCTGAGTGCTTCATATCCAGGAGCACTGCGCACACTGCTGAGTGCTTCATATCCAGGAGCACTGCACACACTGCTGAGTACTTCATATCCAGGAACACTGCACACACTGCTGAGTGCTTCATATCCAGGAACACTGCACACACTGCTGAGTGCTTCAAATCCAGGAACACTGCACACACTGCTGAGTAATTCATATCCAGGAGCACTGCACATACTGCTGAGTGCTTCATATCCAGGAGCACTGCACACACTGCTGAGTACTTCATATCCAGGAACACTGCACATACTGCTGAGTGCTTCATATCCAGGAGCACTGCACACGCTGCTGAGTACTTCATATCCAGGAACACTGCACATAATGCTTAATACTTTGCTTTATACCAATCTTCCTGCCATACGTTCCCAGGTACAAAACTAAGCCCAGTGAGGACTATGAGGACCCAGCAGATGTTTTGGCCATTACAAATGCCAAGGAGAACATGGGGGACTTCAAACTGAAAACAGCAAAGGATTACACTGTCCCCGAGCACCTGCGAATAAATGCCGAAAGAAAGAGATCTGAACTGGCAATGTTAGAAAGCATGGTACGTGTGTATGTGGAGCAAACCTATGAAGCTGGGTGACACTTTATCTATAGGACAGACGTGCCAATGATATGTGATAATGGAGGCTGAGGACCCCTGACGCTGGTAGTCAGTGATTTATCCTTCATCATCATCAGAGTATTGATGTGTTATTGATTGCAGTACAGGAGATACCCTCCATAAAACCATGCCTTGTGTTTCTTCATAAAGATACATGAGCAGAAGTCATCCATGAACCGTTCCATCATGGCGCTCCGTGATCTCAAGCTAGAAACCATAGAGAAGATGAAGAATATTGTACGCGAGGTAAGAGTCATCCAGGAAGCACTGGACTCCTCCAAACACCTCCACATCCCGAGAGTGCCTTCACTGCTCCCCGACGAGACGCCGGAGAAGAAATTCCAGTACGACAGCGAGACTCTCCGCAGGTTCCAGCAGGAGCAAGACAACCGGGTGCAGGCACCACCAGCAATGCAGGAAGGAGGTTTTGGTGGATTCGGTTTCGGACAAAAACAGCAAACCACAGCAAAGCAATCCGAGTCCCGTTCTAGACCATCTACCACAAGCACTGTGAGATCGTGTCGCATCGCATCTTCCCAAAGACGCCATCTACAAAGGATGGAGCTGTCTGACCTGGAGAAAGAGGCCGTGCAGAGAGAGGAAATTTGGAATTTATACATGCAGGACAACCTCATCAAACAGGTAACAGTCAGGGGGAGGAGAAGAAGACATGACAGGAGTAATGGTGGGAATTGTATCTAGTATAACCTGCCTCGCTGCACGGAAAGCAGTGCACCCACCACCTCATTATGGACCCACTGTGCCTACTCCTCTCCCATGGAGGTCACTTTTATCCGCCAATGGTTTTTACACCAGAGAGTAATTGCAAGAGCCCATATTTAAAGGGGGTCTGTCACCACTATATGACCTTATACAGCCCTTACATGGTCCTATAGCACACCCATACCTGAGTCTAATGGTACCTTCGTTATTTTCGTAAGACTTACACAAGCAGGAAAAACGCTTTTTAATCCATATGCAAACGAGCACTCGCAAGTGCCCAGGGCGGCATTCCCTGTGTAAGTGCCCAGGGCGGCATTCCCTGTTTAAGTGCCCAGGGCGGCGTTCCCTGTGTAAGTGCCCAGGGCGCCGTTCCCTGTGTAAGTGCCCAGGGCGCCGTTCCCTGTGTAGGAGCCCAGGGCGGCGTTTCCTGTGTAAGTGCCCAGGGCGGCGTTCCCTGTTTAAGTGCCCAGGGCGGCGTTCCCTGTGCAAGTGCCCAGGGCGGCGTTCCCTGTGCAAGTGCCCAGGGCGGCGTTCCCTGTGCAAGTGCCCAGGGCGGCGTTCCCTGTGCAAGTGCCCAGGGCGGCGTTCCCTGTGCAAGAGCCCAGGGCGGCGTTCCCTGTGCAAGTGCCCAGGGCGGCGTTCCCTGTGCACATTGGGCACGGCATTGCTTCACGTAGTGCACATGCCCCGGGCTGGAGGGTGGCCAAAGGAATACGCTGTGGAGGAGTAAAGTAAAAAGAAGGCAGAGCAGCCTGGGCTCCTACACAGGGAATGACGCCCTGGGCTCCTACACAGGGAACGCCGCCCTGGGCACTTACACAGGGAACGCCGCCCTGGGCTCCTACACAGGGAGCGCCGCCCTGGGCACTTACACAGGGAACGCCGCCCCGGGCACTTACACAGGGAACGCCGCCCTGGGCTCCTACACAGGGAGCGCCGCCCTGGGCACTTACACAGGGAACGCCGCCCTGGGCACTTGCCAGTGCTCGTTTGCATATGGATTAAACAGCATTTTTCCTGCTTGTGCAAGTCAAAAGAAAATTACGAAGGTACCATTAGAATCAGGTAAAGCTGTGCTACAGTATATAGTACATAGAACCGCGGCACTCGAGTTTAAGTGAATAGTTATTTATTTATCCCATCCAGGCCTTAGCCTAATTTTCTGGATGGGATAAATAAATAACTATTCACTTGAACTCGAGTGCCGCGGTTCTATGCACTATATACTGATTGACGTTACCGCTGAGCCGTCCAACCCACCTCTAGGTGTGCTACAGGACCATGTAAGCGCTGTATAAGGTCATATAGTGGTGACAGACCCCCTTTAACCCAGCAGTCCACTTACAGCAGGCATGCTCAACCTGCGGCCCTCCACCTGTTGCAAAAGTACAACTCCCAGCATTCTCGGACAGCCTACAGCAGGGCATTGTGGGAGTTGTAGTTTTACAACAGCTGAGCATCCCTGACTCACAGGTACAGTACATACCTATATTCTAGCCACTGGATTCCACTACACCTGATTCTGCGGCTTGAGCTGAGACCTGTTCACAATGCTGATCTGTATGGGTCTCAGAGGTTGTGACTGATGAACATGACATCATTGGCTGATTGGCAGTGGCGCCGGGAGTCGGGCCCCCACCAATCCGATATCGATGACCCATTCTGCGGTTACGCCGTCAATATCGAAATCTCAGACAACTCCTTTCGCTATAAAGTATAGATCCTGATATAAAGATGAGACGACGTAGGTTGCAAGTCCCTAGAGCGAGCAATATGCAAGCGCTGAACAAGCAGGGGAGGCTGGGTGATTTCAGCTCCGAAGCTACAGAGTTCTGATTGCATGGCTGGAGTACAAGCTGAAAGAAACGTTAGGTCATCTACGTACACAGGGACTTTGTTGCGGATTTATTCTATATGTAAAATCCTATTTACGGACACTTTACTCCAGATAATTGGGGATTGTGGTCAGAAATGCTCCGTGCTTTCTATTACAGCGAGTTCTCCCATGTCGAGGAGCAGATGCCTTGGCTCCCCCATTACAAGACACTGCCATATGTTGGTTGATACAGCGCATATATAGCGCCACTTCCATGTTGAGTTTGCATACATAATAGTCACATTTTAGGACTTCCTCATTGGGCCACGGTCCAGATGGAAACCCTCAGCCTAACCTCCCTTCTCCTGTGTTCCAGATGAAGAAGCTGGCCGGCGACTTTGACGCTGAGCTCCGCATTGTACGGCACAAGAAGTTGGAGCTGGATGTCCAGATGAAGATGGCTGACCTGAGGCACATCACTCTTTTCGAGGAACTTCTCCTGCTGAAGGAGTTTGAGAAGCGAGAAGACATCTTGCAGGAGAAAGTCAGTGACCGAATCGCGGAGCTGGATGAGATAAAGGTATGTCTATGAAGGTCACGGCCAGGGGGGGGGGGTTCATGGCGCGCGCATCCAAACATCGGAGATACTGTTTCATGTCCTTCGCTGTAGAGGAAGTCTGAGGATTTTATGCAACAGTTGGAGGCCAAGAGAACGGAAGTCCTGAAGCTGCAGGAGAAGGAGAAGGCTCTGCACGCCACCTTCCAGACCTCCCTGGGAGAGGGCAACAAATTTGCCACATTTCTCACCAAAGTATTTAAGAAGAAGATCAAGCGGGCGAAGAAGAAGGAAGTGCGCGGAGACCAAGGTTGGTGTTTTTTTCTCTTAGGGTCGACTCACATATGCGTTGTGAACGTTGGTAATCTGTTGATGATGCTGCTGTGCACCGCCGAACCCATTGACTGTAATGGGATCTTATCGGGGATCTGGCGGCTGGTCAAAAAATACTATGTGCAGTACTTTTTAACCAGCTGGCGTTTATGCTGAAGAGCGGGCAGATCCCGTTCTAGTCAATAGGACCTGGCGGTGCACAGCAGTATCCAGCTGTGCCAGATATGGGGAAATTCGGTAGACTATCCTACCAGAGCAATGCGTATGTGAACCTAGCCCTATGTGATTGTGAAAGGGTCAGGACCACTGGAAAGCAGAATGGTGAAATGTAACGCTGCACACCGTGTACGTGGCCATACTGTACAAAAATAATACCAACAAACAATACTCATAAATAATGCTATCATACTTTACACACAACCAATACCAATAATTCATACTCATGATTAATGCTATCATGCTGTGCACATAAATAATACCACCATACAGTACTTCCGAATGACACTGTCATACTGCACACATATTGAACGCCACAACACAGTATTCATGAATATTGTTGTCATAACATGCAAATAACTAATTCCACCATATACTTATGAATAATGCTGCTGTATAATGCTCATTACTTATACTACCAAACGGTACTCATAAATAATGCTGTCATACCATGCACATAACTAATGTATCCATGCATCACTCATAAATAATGAAGTCATACTGTACACATAGCTAATACCACCATTCAGTACTCCTATCATACTGTACACATAGCTAATACCACCATTCAGTACTACTATCATACTGTACACATAGCTAATACCACCATTCAGTACTATCATACTGTACACATAGCTAATACCACCATTCAGTACTACTATCATACTGTACACATAACTATTGCCACCATTCAGTACTACTATCATACTGTACACATAGCTAATACCACCATTCAGTACTACTATCATACTGTACACATAGCTAATACCACCATTCAGTACTACTATCATACTGTACACATAGCTAATACCACCATTCAGTACTACTATCATACTGTACACATAGCTAATACCACAATTCAGTACTACTATCATACTGTACACATAGCTAATACCACCATTCAGTACTACTATCATACTGTACACATAGCTAATACCACCATTCAGTACTACTATCATACTGTACACATAGCTAATACCACAATTCAGTACTACTATCATACTGTATACATAGCTAATACCACAATTCAGTACTACTATCATACTGTACACATAGCTAATACCACCATTCAGTACTATCATACTGTACACATAGCTAATACCACCATTCAGTACTATCATACTGTACACATAGCTAATACCACCATTCATTACTACTATCATACTGTATACATAGCTAATACCACCATTCATTACTACTATCATACTGTATACATAGCTAATACCACCATTCAGTACTATCATACTGTACACATAGCTAATACCACCATTCAGTACTACTATCATACTGTACACATAACTATTGCCACCATTCAGTACTACTATCATACTGTACACATAGCTAATACCACCATTCAGTACTACTATCATACTGTACACATAGCTAATACCACCATTCAGTACTACTATCATACTGTACACATAGCTAATACCACCATTCAGTACTACTATCATACTGTACACATAGCTAATACCACAATTCAGTACTACTATCATACTGTACACATAGCTAATACCACCATTCAGTACTACTATCATACTGTACACATAGCTAATACCACCATTCAGTACTACTATCATACTGTACACATAGCTAATACCACAATTCAGTACTACTATCATACTGTACACATAGCTAATACCACCATTCAGTACTATCATACTGTACACATAGCTAATACCACCATTCAGTACTATCATACTGTACACATAGCTAATACCACCATTCATTACTACTATCATACTGTATACATAGCTAATACCACCATTCATTACTACTATCATACTGTATACATAGCTAATACCACCATTCAGTACTACTATCATACTGTACACATAGCTAATACCACCATTCAGTACTATCATACTGTACACATAGCTAATACCACCATTCAGTACTACTATCATACTGTACACATAGCTAATACCACCATTCAGTACTACTATCATACTGTACACATAGCTAATACCACCATTCAGTACTACTATCATACTGTACACATAGCTAATACCACCATTCAGTACTACTATCATACTGTATACATAGCTAAAACCACCATTCAGTACTATCATACTGTACACATAGCTAATACCACCATTCAGTACTATTATCATACTGTACACATAGCTAATACCACCATTCAGTACTACTATCATACTGTATACATAACTAATACCACCATTCAGTACTACTATCATACTGTATACATAGCTAATACCACCATTCAGTACTACTATCATACTGTATACATAGCTAATACCACCATTCAGTACTAGTGTCATACTGTACACATAGCTAATACCACAATTCAGTACTACTATCATACTGTATACATAGCTAATACCACCATTCAGTACTATCATACTGTACACATAGCTAATACCACCATTCAGTACTACTATCATACTGTACACATAGCTAATACCACCATTCAGTACTACTATCATACTGTACACATAGCTAATACCACCATTCAGTACTATTATACTGTACACATAGCTAATACCACCATTCAGTACTACTATCATACTGTACACATAGCTAATACCACCATTCAGTACTATTATACTGTACACATAGCTAATACCACCATTCAGTACTACTATCATACTGTATACATAGCTATTGCCACCATTCAGTACTACTATCATACTGTATACATAGCTAATACCACCATTCAGTACTACTATCATACTGTATACATAGCTATTGCCACCATTCAGTACTACTATCATACTGTACACATAGCTAATACCACCATTCAGTACTACTATCATACTGTACACATAGCTAATACCACCATTCAGTACTACTATCATACTGTACACATAGCTAATACCACCATTCAGTACTATCATACTGTACACATAGCTAATACCACCATTCAGTACTACTATCATACTGTACACATAGCTAATACCACCATTCAGTACTACTATCATACTGTACACATAGCTAATACCACCATTCAGTACTACTATCATACTGTACACATAGCTAATACCACCATTCAGTACTACTATCATACTGTATACATAGCTAAAACCACCATTCAGTACTATCATACTGTACACATAGCTAATACCACCATTCAGTACTATTATCATACTGTACACATAGCTAATACCACCATTCAGTACTACTATCATACTGTATACATAACTAATACCACCATTCAGTACTACTATCATACTGTACACATAGCTAATACCACCATTCAGTACTACTATCATACTGTATACATAGCTAATACCACCATTCAGTACTAGTGTCATACTGTACACATAGCTAATACCACCATTCAGTACTACTATCATACTGTACACATAGCTAATACCACCATTCAGTACTAGTGTCATACTGTACACATAGCTAATACCACAATTCAGTACTACTATCATACTGTATACATAGCTAATACCACCATTCAGTACTATCATACTGTACACATAGCTAATACCACCATTCAGTACTACTATCATACTGTACACATAGCTAATACCACCATTCAGTACTACTATCATACTGTACACATAGCTAATACCACCATTCAGTACTATTATACTGTACACATAGCTAATACCACCATTCAGTACTACTATCATACTGTACACATAGCTAATACCACCATTCAGTACTATTATACTGTACACATAGCTAATACCACCATTCAGTACTACTATCATACTGTATACATAGCTATTGCCACCATTCAGTACTACTATCATACTGTACACATAGCTAATACCACCATTCAGTACTACTATCATACTGTACACATAACTATTACCACCATAGAGTACTCATAAATAATGTTGTCATACAGTGAATTTAAAGGGGTTGGCCCATCTCAGACATTAGTGACATATATCTAAGATGGAGCCCACAAAGTGAGGGGGAGCAGACCCCACATGCGCGGCTGCTCCATACATTTCTATGGGACTGCCGAAAATAGGTGAGGGCTGTCTTGGCTATTGCCGTCAGCCCTATAGAAGTGGATAGAACAGTGGCTGCCCTTCTGTGGCGCGCTTCCCAATTATTTCGATGGGACTTCCGAAAATAGCCGAGCACAACGCTCGGCTATGTTCAGCCCTCCCATATAAATGAATGGAGGCTGGCCACACACGGGTCCACACTCCTTCACTCCAGCTTTATATTCCTGGTGGTCTAGGGGGAGTTAAGCATTTAGTTTAATGCTCTCGGTCTAGGTTGAGTTGAGGGGTTCAAGTGAATGACTGCGGAGCCGGAGTGTGCTGGCACTGCCAGTGCACAGCGGACAGGACTTTCTGCTTCTGACGCCTTCCCCTGTTCGTTACATCGGCAGCGCCGGGTGTCGGACGCCCATCCAGTCTGATGTTGGTGACCTATCTAGCGCATAGGTTATCATTAACTACAGGTTGGATAATAAGTTAGTATCCCAGGTTGTCCTGTGTGAGTTCTTCTTGCTCGAGTTAAGTATTCAGTTTAATATCCCTGGTGGTCTAGAGTGGGTTAAAGTGTAACTCACATTTCAGTATAAAGTATAAACTAACATTTACTGATGAGCTATTCTCTGGATAAGCCATCAGTGTCTGATCAGTGGGGGTCTGACACCCGGGACCCCCCTATAGCTGTTTAAGATGGCACTGGTGCTCACAGTAGTGCCACGGCCTTCCCTGTGCTCACCAAGCACATTGTACATTGTATACTGGCCGCGCTTGGTATCCAACTAAGCCGTATTCACTTCAGTGGGGCCGAGCTGCGCCTAGGCCTGGGATGGCTATCCTCCGGCACTCCAGCTCTGGTAAAACTACGACTCCCAAGATGCACACCTGCTTGGCTCTTCTCAGAACTCCATAGAAATGAATGGAGCATGCTAGGAGTCATAGTTTCGACATAGCTGGAGTGCCAGAGGTTAGCCATCACATGGCCTAGGCTAAACTACGAGAAGGCTGCGACGCTACTGTGAGCACCGCTGCCTTCTCAAACAACTGATTGGCAGGGGTCCTGGATGTTGGACCTCTACAATCAGTTATCTCAGAAAACCCTCTTAGGATCAGATTAGTATCCCTGGTGGTCTAGCGTAAGTTAAGGATCAGATTAGTATCCCTGGTGGTCTAGGGTAAGTTAAGGGTCAGATTAGTATCCCTGGTGGTCTAGGGTAAGTTAAGGGTCAGATTAGTATCCCTGGTGGTCTAGGGTAAGTTAATGATCAGATTAGTATCCCTGGTGGTCTAGGGTAAGTTAAGGGTCAGATTAGTATCCCTGGTGGTCTAGGGTAAGTTAAGGATCAGATTAGTATCCCTGGTGGTCTAGGGTAAGTTAAGGGTCAGATTAGTATCCCTGGTGGTCTAGGGTAAGTTAATGATCAGATTAGTATCCCTGGTGGTCTAGGGTAAGTTAATGATCAGATTAGTATCCCTGGTGGTCTAGGGTAAGTTAAGGGTCAGATTAGTATCCCTGGTGGTCTAGGGTAAGTTTAGGATCAGATTAGTATCCCTGGTGGTCTAGGGTAAGTTAAAGATCTGATTAGTATCCCTAGTGGTCTAGGGTAAGTTAAGGGTCAGATTATTATCCCTGGTGGTCTAGAGTAAGTTAAGGGTCAGATTAGTATCCCTGGTGGTCTAGGGTAAGTTTAGGATCAGATTAGTATCCCTGGTGGTCTAGGGTAAGTTAAAGATCTGATTAGTATCCCTAGTGGTCTAGGGTAAGTTAAGGGTCAGATTAGTATCCCTGGTGGTCTAGGGTAAGTTAAGGGTCAGATTAGTATCCCTGGTGGTCTAGGGTAAGTTAAGGATCAGATTAGTATCCCTGGTGGTCTAGGGTAAGTTAAAGATCTGATTAGTATCCCTAGTGGTCTAGGGTAAGTTAAGGGTCAGATTATTATCCCTGGTGGTCTAGGGTAAGTTAAGGGTCAGATTAGTATCCCTGGTGGTCTAGGGTAAGTTAAGGATCAGATTAGTATCCCTGGTGGTCTAGGGTAAGTTAAAGATCTGATTAGTATCCCTAGTGGTCTAGGGTAAGTTAAGGGTCAGATTATTATCCCTGGTGGTCTAGGGTAAGTTAAGGGTCAGATTAGTATCCCTGGTGGTCTAGGGTAAGTTAAAGATCTGATTAGTATCCCTAGTGGTCTAGGGTAAGTTAAGGGTCAGATTATTATCCCTGGTGGTCTAGGGTAAGTTAAGGGTCAGATTAGTATCCCTGGTGGTCTAGGGTGGTTTATGGTGTTTCAGGAATGATCATGATCGGGATTTCAGCATTATTTATTTTCCAGAGGAAGATGAGGACAGCGATGAAGATTCAGATGAAGAGTCCACGTATGAAAGTGACGATGAGGAGTCAGAGTCTGAAGAAGGCGTTTTCGATGACTCTGTTTGCCCGGACAGTGAGTATTGTCTCATTTGTACATTTGCCATTTGAAGGAGCTCAATACCTGGAATGAAAATTGGTTAGAGATGACACTGTGGTGACAACTAGTCTCCCGTGTGAGTTGTCACCATGAGCCACAGCCCAGACAAGCATTGGGTGACAGCCAGAGATCTACATCATCCAGTGGGACCTGGTAAGGTTGTGTCACCTTTTTTTCATTCCCTCGCAGACTGTGACCCCGAATTGTTTGACAACGTCCTGCAACTGAGAGAGAAGAGACTGGACATTGAGGAGGCGCTGGTGGAAGAGAAGAAGATGGTGGACAACCTGAAGAAGGAATCTGATGCGCTAGCCAAGAAGGTGACTCCTCAGGGGTTTTCTGATGTTGGCCTGTTGTTTTCTGTGAGGGCAGGGTGATGCTACAGAACACTTACTCCAAATAGCATCCAGCAGTTTTGCTGCAGCTCTGGGTGTGAGTGGAGGATAAGATACAGTCCTGATCAAAAGTTTAAGGCCACTTGAAAAATGGCAAAAAATCCTATTTTACATTGTTGGATCTTAACAAGGTTCCAAGTGGAGCTTCAACATGCAACAAGAAGAAATGGGAGCGAGACAAAACATTTTTTGAGCATTCAATTTAATGAAAACAACGAATAAACTGAAACAGGCTGTTTTTCAGCTGATCCACATTTTAGGACCAGATGCCTTTAAAAGGCCAAATCTGTGCAGAGATGTGGATTCATTGTCTGTCAGGTAGTCACACATTGTGATGGCAAAGGCAAAAAAACTCTCCCTTTTTGAACGTGGTCGGGTTGTTCAGCTGCATAAGCAGGGTCTCTCACAGCGCGCCATCGCTGCTGAGGTGGGACGCAGTAAGACAGTCATTTGGAATTTCTTAAATGATCCTGAGGGTTATGGAACCAAAAAGTCAAGTGGAAGACCCAAAAAAATTTCATCAGCACTGAGCCGGAGGATCCAATTGGCTGTCCGTCAAGACACTGGACGATCTTCGACCCAAATTAAGGCCCTTACTGGTGCTGACTGCAGCCCCATAACCATCAGACGGCATCTGAGACTGAAGGGCCTCAAAAACAAAAAACGTCTTCAAAGACCTCGTCTCCTTGAACGCCACAGAACTGCTCGTTTGGACTTTGCAAGAGAGAAACATGGGACATTCAAAGGTGGAAGAAAGTTTTATTCTCTGATGAGAAAAAATTTAATCTTGATGGTCCTGATGGTTTCCAACGTTACTGGCTTGACCAGCAGATCCCACCTGAGATGTTTTCTACGCGCCACAGTGGAGGGGGCGCCATAATGGTCTGGGGTGCTTTTTCCTTCAGTGGAACAATGGAGCTTCAGGAAGTGCAGGGGCGTCAAACGGCCGCTGGCTATGTCCAGATGTTGCAGAGAGCATTCCTCCTGACTGAGGGCCCTCGTCTGTGTGGTAACAGGACAACGCTACAGTACACAATGCCCGCAGGACAAGGGACTTCTTCCAGGAGAATAACATCACTCTTTTGGCCCATCCTGCGTGTTCCCCTGATCTAAATCCAATGGAGAACCTTTGGGGATGGATGGCAAGGGAAGTTTACAAAAATAGACAACAGTTCCAGACAGTAGATGGCCTTCGTGCGGCCGTCTTCACCACTTGGAGAAATGTTCCCACTCACCTCATGGAAACGCTTGCATCAAGCATGCCGAAACCATAACGGCGGAGCTACCGTACTCATTACTGAGCTCATGTTTGGAAGTTTGATTTCTGTTTTGGGGGGGTTAGTTTTTTTTTTAGGTGTGGTCCTAAACTTTGGATCAGCTGAAAAACAGCCTGTTTCAGTTTATTCGTTGTTTTCATTAAACTGAAAGCTCAAAAAATGTCTTGTCTCACTCCCATTTCTTCTTGTTGCACGTTGAAGCTCTACTTGGAACCTTGTTAAGATCCAGCCATGATGAATAGGATTTTTTGCCATTTTTCAAGTGGTCTTAAACTTTTGATCAGGACTGTATGATGGAACTCTTGACCAGTACAAGATAATTAGGTTTCGTCTGATGTAATGCGCCATTGGTTCTCATATATAAGGATGGAAGAAGTGACCTTCTGTGATGGATTTTACATCTGGCAGGTTAAGATAGTGGAAGTGAACCTGATGACAGCGGAGGCCGAACTAGAAGCGTTCCAGCGCGAGAAGCAGCAGAAGCTCAATGAGCTGTACGTGGTGGTACCTCTGAAGCTCCACCAGGTAATGTACAGAGATTGACACCACACACACCTGCTGGACAGTACACGTACCTTCCGGACACCACACTCACCTGCCGGACAGTACACGTACCTGCCGGACACTACACGTACCTGCCAGACACTACACGTACCTGCCGGACACTACACGTACCTTCCGGACACTACGCGTACCTGCCGGACACCACACTCACCTGCCAGACACCACACTCACCTAAGGATACTACACGTACCTGGCGGACACTACACGCACCTGCCGGACACTACACGTACCTGTTGGACACCGCACGCACCTGCTGGACACCACAAGTACCTGTCGGACACTACAAGTACCTGTCGGACACTACAAGTACCTGTCGGACACTACAAGTACCTGTCGGACACTACACGTACCTGTCGGACACTACACGTACCTGTCGGACACTACACGTACCTGTCGGACACTACACGTACCTGTCGGACACTACACGTACCTGTCGGACACTACACGTACCTGTCGGACACTACACGTACCTGTCGGACACTACAAGTACCTGTCGGACACTACAAGTACCTGTCGGACACTAGACGTACCTGTTGGACACCGCACACACCTGCTGGACACTACATGTACCTGCTGGACACCACACACACCTGCTCGACACTACACACACCTGCCGGACACTACAAGTACCTGTCGGACACTACACGTATCTGTGGGACACTACACTTACCTGTCGGACACTAGACGTACCTGTTGGACACCGTACACACCTGCTGGACACTACATGTACCTGCTGGACACCGCACACACCTGCTGGACACTACATGTACCTGCTGGACCCTGCACACACCTGCTCGACACTACACGTACCTGTCGGACACTACACGTACCTGTCGGACACTACACATACCTGTTGGACACCGCACACACCTGCTGGACACTACATGTACCTGTCGGACACTACACTACACGTACCTGCCGGACACTACACACATCTGCTGCACACTATACGTACCTGCTGGACACGACACTATGCGTACCTGCTGGACCCTAGACTATATTTACCTGCTGGACACTACATGTACCTGCCAGACTCTACACTACACGTACCTGACCGACTCTACACTACACGTACCTGCTGGACACTACACTTATCCTGCTGGACACTACCTGTACCTGCTGGACACTACATGTACCTGCTGGACACTACACATACCTGCTGGACACTAAACATACCTGCTGGACACTAAACATACCTGCCGTACACTAAACATACCTGCTGGACACTAAACATACCTGCTGGACACTACACTACACCTACCTGATGGAGACTACATTACATGTACCTGCTGGACACTACACATACCTGCTGGACACTACACATACCTGCTGGACACTAAACATACCTGCTGGACACTACACTACACCTACCTGATGGAGACTACATTACATGTACCTGCTGGACCCTAGACTATATTTACCTGCTGGACACTACACGTACCTGACAGACTCTACACTACACGTACCTGACCGACTCTACACTACACGTACCTGCTGGACACTACACTTATCCTGCTGGACACTACCTGTACCTGCTGGACACTACATGTACCTGCTGGACACTACACATACCTGCTGGACACTACACATACCTGCTGGACACTAAACATACCTGCTGGACACTAAACATACCTGCTGGACACTAAACATACCTGCTGGACACTACACTACACCTACCTGATGGAGACTACATTACATGTACCTGCTGGACACTACACATACCTGCTGGACACTACACATACCTGCTGGACACTAAACATACCTGCTGGACACTACACTACACCTACCTGATGGAGACTACATTACATGTACCTGCTGGACACTAGATGACATGTACCTGCTGGACACTACACTGTACTTACCTGCTAGACATTATACTTACCTGCTGGAGACTACACTACACGTACCTGCTGGACACTACACCTACCTGATGGACACTACACTACACCTACCTGATGGACACTACACTACACCTACCTGATGGGCACTACACTACACGTACCTGCTGGACACTACACGTACCTGTTGGACACCGCACGCACCTGCTGGACACTACAAGTACCTGTCGGGCACTACAAGTACCTGTCGGGCACTACAAGTACCTGTCGGACACCACACGTACCTGTCGGACACCACACGTACCTGTCGGACACCACACGTACCTGTCGGACACCGCACGCACCTGCTGGACACTACATGTACCTGCTGGACACTGCACACACCTGCTCGACACTACAAGTACCTGTCGGACACTACAAGTACCTGTCGGACACTACAAGTACCTGTCGGACACTACAAGTACCTGCTGGACACTACACATACCTGCTGGACACTACACTACACCTACCTGATGGAGACTACATTACCTGTACCTGCTGGACACTAGATGACATGTACCTGCTGGACACTACACTGTAGTTACCTGCTAGACATTATACTTACCTGCTGGAGACTACACTACACGTACCTGCTGGACACTACACCTACCTGATGGACACTACACTACACCTACCTGATGGACACTACACTACACGTACCTGCTGGACACTACACTACACGTACCTGCTGGACACTACACGTACCTGTTGGACACTACACGTACCTGTTGGACACCGCACGCACCTGCTGGACACTACAAGTACCTGTCGGGCACTACAAGTACCTGTCGGACACCACACGTACCTGTCGGACACCACACGTACCTGTCGGACACCACACGTACCTGTCGGACACCACACGTACCTGTCGGACACCACACGTACCTGTCGGACACCACACGTACCTGTCGGACACCACACGTACCTGTCGGACACCGCACGTACCTGTTGGACACCGCACGCACCTGATGGACACTACATGTACCTGCTGGACACTGCACACACCTGCTCGACACTACAAGTACCTGTCGGACACTACAAGTACCTGTCGGACACTACAAGTACCTGTCGGACACTACAAGTACCTGCTGGACACTACACATACCTGCTGGACACTACACTACACCTACCTGATGGAGACTACATTACCTGTACCTGCTGGACACTAGATGACATGTACCTGCTGGACACTACACTGTAGTTACCTGCTAGACATTATACTTACCTGCTGGAGACTACACTACAAGTACCTGCCGGACACTACACGTACCTGCCGGACACTACACTACACCTACCTGATGGACACTACACTACACCTACCTGATGGACACTACACTACACCTACCTGATGGACACCACACGTACCTGTTGGACACCGCACACACCTGCTGGATACTACATGTACCTGCTGCACACTATACGTACCTGCTGGACACTACACGTACCTGACAGACTCTACACTACACGTACCTGACCGACTCTACACTACACGTACCTGCTGGAGAAGACATTGCACACACCTGCTGGACACTACACTGCACGTACCTGCTGGACACTATACTTACCTGCTGGACACTACATGTACCTGCTGGACACTACACGTACCTGCTGGACACTACACATACCTGCTGGACACTACACTACACCTACCTGATGGAGACTACATTACATGTACCTGCTGGACACTATAATTACCTGCTGGACACTACATGTACCTGCTGGACACTATACTTACCTGCTGGACACTACATGTACCTGCTGGACACTACATGTACCTGCTGGACACCGCACACACCTGCTGGATACTACATGTACCTGCTGCACACTATACTTACCTGCTGGACACTACATGTACCTGCTGGACACTACATGTACCTGTTGGACACCGCACACACCTGCTGGACACTATACTTACCTGCTGGACACTATACTTACCTGCTGGACACTACACGTACCTGCTGGACACTACACGTACCTGCTGGACACTACACGTACCTGCTGGACACTACACTACACCTACCTGATGGAGACTACATTACATGTACCTGCTGGACACTACACTGTACTTACCTGCTAGACATTATACTTATCTGCTGGAGACTACACTACACCTACCTGATGGACACTACACTACACCTACCTGATGGACACTACACTTACATGTACCTGCTGGACACTACACTGTACTTGCCTGCTAGACATTATACTTACCTAATGGACACGACGCGTATCTGCTGGACACTACATGTACCTTCTGGACACCCCACTATGTGCACCTGCTGGACACTACATGTAACTGCTGGACACTGTACTACATGTACCTTCTGGACACTGCACTATGTGCACCTGCTGGACACTACACACACCCGCCGGACACTGCCCTACACATACCTGCTGGACACTGCACTACATGTACCAGCTGGACACTATAGTATGCCTAGCACACAGCAGCCTGGTTGCCCACTCCCGCCTCTGTGTCCTATGTAAATCTATATGTGCTCTGTGGATTGTACCTACAGTATATATTTGGGGTGAGCAGTGATTTACCTTCTGCAGGTTGATTACATCATTAATGGAGAGATTCCCAGTGACTTATCTCAGGCCCTCGTCTTCACCAACAATTCCCTGGAGAGTCTGCAGCATCGGATCAGGGAGCTACAGATGGAGAAGGTGGAGCAGCGAGAACTGTATAAAAAGGCCAAGGAGCAGCACAAGCAACTCATCCGAGAAAGGAAAGAGACGGAGGCCAAGATACAGAGTGAGTAACCAGCGAGCCGCCACCTCGGGCTTCCCCGACTGGTCACACTTATGTTTTATATGGGCATAATATGGTGTGACTTTACACCAGGTCTGGAGGAGAAGTGTCGCCAGCAGATGATGATGAAGTTCGGCCGACTGGTCGACCTGGAGGCTCTGCAGACCCTGTCTGTGAACACCAACCTGGAGGAGCTGAAGATGAAGTCCGCACAGAGGCAAGAAGAGATGGACCGCGAGATCGCTCAGTGGGAGGTGAGGACGAGCCCAAGGCTGCACTGCCCAGAGCCTGTCCTCTTCTCATTTCCTTCAGGTTTGGTGTGGTCACAGAGATCTAGTGTGGACCCAGCCTCAGTCTTTGGGTCAAGGGATCAGATCTCAGCACAGGAAGAGGAGATATTAGTGATTTTCTCATTCCTGATGATGCACCACACCGCAGGTGGTAGTTCCCTCGCAGTGCCAACATTTGTATGGCATGGGGGTGACATGGACCCATACCATCAGAGGCAGATGTCAGCAGTAACATACAACCAAGATAGGAGCTAGTGAACCTCAAAACAATCTAAAAACTGTATCGGCATTGTATTATTTTTAAATCTCACCTTGCAAATAAGAATAGGCACAAAAAGTAATTAAAAACAAGTACGTTCCCCAAAATGGTGACAATAAAGACGTCAACGCCTGCAAAAAAACAGCTCTCGTTGACCGAAAAATTGAAATGTTCTAGCTTTAGAAATGCAGAGATAAAAAAGAAAGAATGCTGTGTCCTTAAAGGGGTTCTCCGGGAATTAAGAAAATGAAAATACTTAAATATTACTTTATTATAAATATATTCTCAAAAAACTTTCAATAGTTATAATGGCTCGTTTTGTCTGTGGAGTAAATCATCAGGGGAAACAAAATGGCCGCCATCCCATTAGTTCACACAAAACCTGTCCTGATCACACATGTGAGGACAAGTTACTTTACAAGAGCTTCCTACTTGTCAGGGATTAGGATCCTGAATACAGATGAGAAGAACTTTAGCTGAATCTCTGGGGAATTTAGTTCATGAGGAGACATGAAGTACAGAGAGGACGGACAGGACAGGCTGCGGTAATGGAGACTGTAAACAAGTGCTGCTGCTCATTAGCCACGTCCCCACCTCCTCTCATGTCTCCTCATCATCTCCATTCCCACAGAGATTCACCTGTATTCAGGATCATGCAGAGCAGAGAGGAGGATGAGGCAGCGCTATGGCTCATCGAGGTGAAGTAACTTGTCCTCCTGTGTGATTAGGGCAGGTTTTATGTGTAGTAATAGGACGGCGGCCATTTTATTTCTCCTACTGATTGCTCCCCAGACAAAACAAGCCATTCTAAGTAATGAAAGGTATTTGTGAATATATTTATTATAAAATAATATTCAAGTATTTTCATTTTTTCAATTCCTGAAGAACCCCTTTAAGGGGTTAAATGTCAGGTCGTTACTAGAGACAAATTCCTAATTTTTCCTAATTTAACCCCTTTGTTTACCTTGATGTATCTCTGCACGCCACAAGTGTACGAGGAATGTATGGTGCGGAACACAACTGATATCTCCGATCCCAGCCATTTAACTCTTCAGATGCCACAGTCAATAGCAACTGCGGCACCTGAGTGGTTAGACTCAGGAATGTCCTGGCCTACTCAAGGCCCCGAGACCCGCCACGTTAGCGCCCTACCTCTGGGTGTAATGGGTTAATGGTAAAGTCACAATGCACTGAAATACGGAAGCATAGTGGGTGCATCGTACACACAGAAAGCTATGAATTCTTATATCACGGAGCATCTTCTCACCGTGTTCTTCTGCTCAGATCCAAGTCATGGAGACCAAACGAAGCCTGATGGAAATCACTCGGGAGCAGACAAAGAAGATGGGGAGGCTGAACGAGCTGCTGACGGAGAAGAAGACCATAGAGGCCAAACTGGACGCCCGGCAAACTGTGGTGGTAAGTCTTAAGGAAGAACCAAAGCTCTCCTTCTCCTCTGGGTTCTCTACATCTTACAGCGTCCTCCTGCCCAAACTGAAGACCCTCTGAAGGCTCTCCCTCTTGTCACCTCAGTAGGCAGGTTCCAGGACATGATGTAGCGGCTATTGTCAGCCATATTGGCTCTCATGGGGCTGCTCTTTTTGTCACGTGATCACATAGTCCTCGCAGAAGGACTGAGGCTCATTATACACCTCTCATCAGGCTGTATATAATGTAATTGGTACTAGGTGCTGGACTTTGGTGGTCACACAGATGACAGACCAGGCAGCAGGCATGGGATAGATGATGGACCCTGCAAAGCCAAACCAAATTTATTTCACCTTTTTATATTCCTTGGCAGCTGCTCTTAGATATAAGGGTTAGCCGTCCTGCGGTTCTAAGCCTGTGCCATCACGGTTATGTATGTGTATTGCATGGAAGGATGACCTTCATGTATGTAAGGTCCCGGGAAGGGGTTAATACTGGTGGCCTTTGGTCCCAGGGCCTGGGTGCATCGACTACCTTTGCACCTTCTACGCCGCTATGTTATGATCATGTCTCCTAAATTCGGACTCTCTGATGTCACTGCTCAGGGCGAAGAATTCCAGGGTCCGCGGAAAGCCGACATCCAGGAGAGGCAGAAGCTCCTCGGGCTGGCCGAGATGCAAGTCGAGGAGATTGAGAGCCTGAAAGAGGAGATTGTACTGCTCAGCAGGAAAGGAGGGAGCATTCTGCCTCCTGCGCACTCACCCGCTGCCCACAGCGCAGGCGCCCTGGTCTGACCATGATGTCTGAACGTGCTCCGAAAACTCAGGTCCTGTCCGGTGTGTTCCTGCCAGAAGTCGTGGCTGTTTTCCTCATAGGGAAATGTTTGGGTTGAGGTTGTGTTAATCCTGTGATTTTACTGCTGTGGAGCACCCCCCCCCCCCCCCCCCCCACACTCCTTTGGTTTGGAGCTGCTTTAACCCTTTCACCACCAAGGGCTTCTACATGCGCCGTGGCGGCAAAGGGATTTAATAAAAAATCTGTGGTTTTAATTGGGATCGGATGTCCTGATTTCGCTGTAAACGCGCGGTTGGGGAGAATTTAGTGCAACCTGTCATTCTGCCTGTCAGACAGCAGGTGGCGCCCCAGCCTTTCTGAGGCAGCACAGTCCTATGGCCTGCGTCTAACGTATACTCCGGGAAGTATATATTAGGGCGTATTCACGCACGGCAGATTCGGTTCTATTCGTCTGAATGGAGTTGAATAGATCTAAAGTAACCTCATTCAGATGAATAGAACCGATTTTCTGCAACAAAATCTGCCGCGTGTGAAGGTGCCCTTAAACAGATGCCAGACAGCCCCGTCCGTCACCCATAGAGTCACATTGTAAAAAAATCCAATACGTTTATGTTCATTTTTTTACATTGTCTACTAAGCAATTTACCATAATTCTCACTTTTTTAGGGGTATACTGATATTCGGAGGTCTAAAGGCCCCAATGTGACTTATAGACCCCTGTGGACATTGGGAGCTTTCCTGGCAAAAGCTGAATGTGGGTGCCTCATAGGGATGAGACAGGGTGCCACGTATGCCCCATTGTGGTGGTCTGGCCGGTGGGACCACTGATCCTGCGTGGCTGCGCACGTCTATGGAACATGACATAGCTGAAATTGGGAGAAAACATATATATTTCTCACCCACATATAGATTGGCGCTGCTTCTGATAGTTCGTTCCAATGTATCAGTGCAGGTAAAATGTATCAGTCTGAAGCCCAAGCTGTGGAGCTCTCAGGGGATTGTCTAGACTGGATACATTGTAGCGAACCCCCAGCTGTGAAAAGTACTGGGTCTGGATAGGTTCTCAGTCTCTGGCTGTAAATGCAAGAATGTTCCCATTCATTCAGGGCAAGCAGAGATCTTGAAAATAAAACGATTTGTATGTTAGAAAGTTGCAGCTCTTTTTTATTGCAGCTCCATATGTTGCTTTATACCTTTGCAGATTTCGCATTCAGGGGCCCGGGAAAGCTGAGTGGGGGGAGCGGTAATGGCGGCCATATTGGTTGTCGCCTGGTTCTCCTAGGTTCCTGAATCACACCTCTGCCCAGTGATTCATCCCCACTCCCATGCTGCTGCATAGACTTGTCATTCCGGAGTCTGGGAAAGCTGGGTGATGACCTTTCTGAATGTTTCCTGGCTCCTGATCATTGCCTTCCTGATGACGAGGACGGCTTCTGCTGCCGGCGGGTAGGAGGCTCTGCGTGCAGGAGATCCGCTGCCCGGAGAACAGAGCGTTTCTGTAGTGGAGGCTTCGATGGTGGGACGTGGGGCGAGTGGGTAATTTGCGCTGTGGTTGAGGTTACTGCGGTGAGGAGGACAAGTGCTCTGACCAGGTTATGGCCACATCATTAGAGGAGACGAGTGACGTGCCGGCCGGAGGAGAAGAGGCTCCTGCAGAATGAGCTGCGGAAGGTGGAATCTAACAACAGAGCGATGTGCTGCAGATCTGAAGAGAGGCAACCACGTAATAATCTGCAGGATATCTCACTATCTATCTGTCAATAGGTAGTGAGGACAGAGCGATGTTCTGCAGATCTCTAGAGAGGTCAGAGGTGTAATAATCTGCATGATATATCACTATGTATCTGTCAGGAGGTAGAGAGGACAGAGCAATGTTCTGCAGGTCTCTAGAGAGGTCAGAGGTGTAATAATCTGCAGGATATATCACTATGTATCTGTCAGGAGGTAGTGAGGACAGAGCAATGTTCTGCAGATCTCTAGAGAGGTCAGAGGTGTAATAATCTGCAGGATATATCACTATGTATCTGTCAGGAGGTAGAGAGGACAGAGCAATGTTCTGCAGAGAACCAACCAAGTAATAATCTGCAGGATATATCAGTATTTATTTGTCAAGAAGTAGAGAGGACAGAGCGATGTTCTGCAGATCTCTAGAGAGGTCAGTGGTGTAATAATCTGCAGGATATATTACTATGTATGTGTAAGGACATAGGGAGGACAGAGAAATGTTCTGCAGATCTCTAGAGAAGTCATTGGTGTAATAATCTGCAGGATCTATCACTATGTATCTGTCAGAAGGTAGAGAGCACAGGGCGATGTTCTGCAGTTCTCTAGAGAGGTCAGTGGTGTAATAATCTGCAGGATATATCACTATGGATCTGTTGGGATAGAGGGCATGAAGCAATGTTCTGCAGATCTAAGAGGTCAGTGGTGTAATAATCTGCAGGATATATCACTATGTATCTGTCAGAAGGTAGAGAGCACAGGGCGATGTTCTGCAGATCTCTAGAGAGGTCAGTGGTGTAATAATCTGCAGGATATATCACTATGTATCTGTCAGAAGGTAGAGAGCACAGGGCGATGTTCTGCAGTTCTCTAGAGAGGTCAGTGGTGTAATAATCTGCAGGATATATCACTATGGATCTGTTGGGATAGAGGGCATGAAGCAATGTTCTGCAGATCTCTAGAGAGGTCAGAGGTGTAATAATCTGCATTATATATCACTATGTATCTGTCAGGAGGTAGAGAGGACAGAGCGATGTTCTGCAGAGAACCAACCAAGTAATAATCTGCATGATATATCACTATGTATCTGTCAGGAGGTAGAGAGGACAGAGCAATGTTCTGCAGATCTCTAGAGGGGTCAGAGGTGTAATAATCTGCAGGATATATCACTATGTATCTGTCAGAAGGTAGAGAGCACAGGGCGATGTTCTGCAGTTCTCTAGAGAGGTCAGTGGTGTAATAATCTGCAGGATATATCACTATGGATCTGTTGGGATAGAGGGCATGAAGCAATGTTCTGCAGATCTCAGAGGTCAGTGGTGTAATAATCTGCAGGATATATCACTATGTATCTGTCAGAAGGTAGAGAGCACAGGGCGATGTTCTGCAGATCTCTAGAGAGGTCAGTGGTGTAATAATCTGCAGGATATATCACTATGTATCTGTCAGAAGGTAGAGAGCACAGGGCGATGTTCTGCAGTTCTCTAGAGAGGTCAGTGGTGTAATAATCTGCAGGATATATCACTATGGATCTGTTGGGATAGAGGGCATGAAGCAATGTTCTGCAGATCTCTAGAGAGGTCAGAGGTGTAATAATCTGCATTATATATCACTATGTATCTGTCAGGAGGTAGAGAGGACAGAGCGATGTTCTGCAGAGAACCAACCAAGTAATAATCTGCATGATATATCACTATGTATCTGTCAGGAGGTAGAGAGGACAGAGCAATGTTCTGCAGATCTCTAGAGGGGTCAGAGGTGTAATAATCTGCAGGATATATCACTATGTATCTGTCAGAAGGTAGAGAGCACAGGGCGATGTTCTGCAGTTCTCTAGAGAGGTCAGTGGTGTAATAATCTGCAGGATCTATCACTATGTATCTGTCAGAAGGTAGAGAGCACAGGGCGATGTTCTGCAGTTCTCTAGAGAGGTCAGTGGTGTAATAATCTGCAGGATATATCACTATGTATCTGTCAGAAGGTAGAGAGCACAGGGCGATGTTCTGCAGATCTCTAGAGAGGTCAGTGGTGTAATAATCTGCAGGATATATCACTATGTATCTGTCAGAAGGTAGAGAGCACAGGGCGATGTTCTGCAGTTCTCTAGAGAGGTCAGTGGTGTAATAATCTGCAGGATATATCACTATGGACCTGTTGGGATAGAGGGCATGAAGCAATGTTCTGCAGATCTCAGAGGTCAGTGGTGTAATAAGTGATGTGAATAGTTTCCATATGTTGATATGTGCAGCGGTTCCGCTCCTGCCCCAGCTGTAGAAGGAGTTAAGTTGAGTATTTGGTATAACAATAAGCCCCATGTGGTTCCCTTTTGTTGCACACAGTGACCCCCCCCCCATCCTGCAATTGGAGTGAGTGAGGAGGGGGCCCCATCCTGAGACCTCCAGGACATTAGTGATCCTTTACAGGAGAGCTGTTTGCTTAACTACATCTCTAAGCTGGATTCAATATACTCTGAGCAAACACCGACTCAAGTGGAGCCCCCCCCCCCCCCCAAGACTCTTCAGGGATCGTCCTCAGCCAACAAAAATGTTTCCATATAATCAAATCTCCCCTTACCCCGTATAATGGCCCAGCGCTCAACATCCATCAATATAAGAACACAAGATGCCAGGTTCCTGCAACATCAGCGATAGTCACCCTCCCAGAGGAAAGAAGTCTCATATCATAGCAACATATAATACTGTACTACAATATAACTACTATAATACTGCTCCTATGTACAAGAATATAACTACTATAATACTGCTCCTATGTACAAGAATATAACTACTATAATACTGCTCCTATGTACAAGAATATAACTACTATAATACTGCTCCTATGTACAAGAATATAACTACTATAATACTGCTCCTATGTACAAGAATATAACTACTATAATACTGCCCCTATGTACAAGAATATAACTACTATAATACTGCCTCATATGTACAAGAATATAACTACTATAGTGCTGCTCCTATGTACAAGAATATAACTACTATAATACTGCTCCTATGTACAAGAATATAACTACTATAATACTGCTCCTATGTACAAGAATATAACTACTATAATGCTGCTCCTATGTACAAGAATATAACTACTATAATACTGCCTCCTATGTACAAGAATATAACTGCTATAATACTGCTCCTATGTACAAGAATATAACTACTATAATACTGCTCCTATGTACAAGAATATAACTACTATAATACTGCTCCTATGTACAAGAATATAACTACTATAATACTGCTCCTATGTACAAGAATATAACTACTATAATACTGCTCCTATGTACAAGAATATAACTACTATAATACTGCTCCTATGTACAAGAATATAACTACTATAATACTGCCTCCTATGTACAAGAATATAACTGCTATAATACTGCTCCTATGTACAAGAATATAACTGCTATAATACTGCTCCTTTATACAAGAATATAACTACTATAATACTGCTCCTATGTACAAGAATATAACTGCTATAATACTGCTCCTATGTACAAGAATATAACTACTATAATACTGCCCCCTATGTACAAGAATATAACTGCTATAATACTGCTCCTTTATACAAGAATATAACTGCTATAATACTGCTCCTATGTACAAGAATATAACTGCTATAATACTGCTCCTTTATACAAGAATATAACTACTATAATACTGCTCCTATGTACAAGAATATAACTGCTATAATACTGCTCCTTTATACAAGAATATAACTACTATAATACTGCTCCTATGTACAAGAATATAACTGCTATAATACTGCTCCTTTATACAAGAATATAACTACTATAATACTGCTCCTATGTACAAGAATATAACTACTATAATACTGCTCCTATGTACAAGAATATAACTACTATAATACTGCTCCTATGTACAAGAATATAACTGCTATAATACTGCTCCTATGTACAAGAATATAACTGCTATAATACTGCTCCTTTATACAAGAATATAACTACTATAATACTGCTCCTATGTACAAGAATATAACTGCTATAATACTGCTCCTTTATACAAGAATATAACTACTATAATACTGCTCCTATGTACAAGAATATAACTACTATAATACTGCTCCTATGTACAAGAATATAACTACTATAATACTGCCTCCTATGTACAAGAATATAACTACTATAATACTGCTCCTATGTACAAGAATATAACTACTATAATACTGCTCCTATGTACAAGAATATAACTGCTATAATACTGCCTCCTATGTACAAGAATATAACTACTATAATACTGCTCCTATGTACAAGAATATAACTACTATAATACTGCTCCTATGTACAAGAATACAACTACTATAATACTGCCTTCTATGTACAAGAATATAACTACTATTATACTGCTCCTATGTACAAGAATATAACTACTATAATACTGCTCCTATGTACAAGAATACAACTACTATAATACTGCCTCCTATGTACAAGAATATAACTACTATAATACTGCTCCTATGTACAAAAATATAACTACTATAATACTGCTCCTCTGTACAAGAATATAACTACTATAATACTGCTCCTATGTACAAGAATACAACTACTATAATACTGCCTCCTATGTACAAGAATATAACTACTATAATACTGCTCCTATGTACAAAAATATAACTACTATAATACTGCTCCTATGTACAAGAATATAACTACTATAATACTGATCCCTATGTACAAGAATATAACTACTATAATACTGCCTCCTATGTACAAGAATATAACTACTATAATACTGCTCCTATGTACAAGAATATAACTACTATTATACTGCTCCTATGTACAAAAATATAACTACTATAATACTGCTCCTATGTACAAGAATATAACTACTATAATACTGCTCCTATGTACAAGAATATAACTACTATGATACTGCCTCCTATGTACAAGAATATAACTACTATAATACTGCTCCTATGTACAAGAATATAACTACTATAATACTGCTTCTATGTGCAAGAATATAACTACTATAATACTGCCTCCTATGTACAAGAATATAACTACTATAATACTGCTCCTATGTACAAGAATATAACTACTATAATACTGCCTCCTATGTACAAGAATATAACTACTATAATACTGCTCCTATGTACAAGAATATAACTACTATAATACTGCTCCTATGTACAAGAATATAACTACTATTATACTGCTCCTATGTACAAAAATATAACTACTATAATACTGCTCCTATGTACAAGAATATAACTACTATAATACTGCTCCTATGTACAAGAATATAACTACTATAATACTGCTCCTATGTACAAGAATATAACTACTATAATACTGCTCCTATGTACAAGAATATAACTACTATAATACTGCTCCTATGTACAAGAATATAACTACTATAATACTGCTCCTATGTACAAGAATATAACTACTATGATACTGCCTCCTATGTACAAGAATATAACTACTATAATACTGCTCCTATGTACAGGAATATACCTACTATAATACTGCTCCTATGTACAAGAATATAACTACTATAATACTGCTCCTATGTACAAGAATATAACTACTATAATACTGCCTCCTATGTACAAGAATATAACTAGTATAATACTGCTCCTATGTACAAGAATATAACTGCTATAATACTGCTCCTATGTACAAGAATATAACTACTATAATACTGCCTCCTATGTACAAGAATATAACTACTATAATACTGCTCCTATGTACAAGAATATTACTACTATAATACTGCTCCTATGTACAAGAATATAACTACTATAATACTGCTCCTATGTACAAGAATATAACTACTATAATACTGCTCCTATGTACAAGAATATAACTACTATAATACTGCCTCCTATGTACAAGAATATAACTACTATAATACTGCTCCTATGTACAAGAATATAACTACTATAATACTGCTCCTATGTACAAGAATATAACTACTATAATACTGCTCATATGTACAAGAATATAACTACTATAATACTGCCCTGATGTGTCAGAATATTTGTATACTTATTAGGAGGAGTATTTTTATAGTCCACGTATTATTATTAATCACTTTTCCACCCACTTTTCCTCAGTGCAGTGAGCAGCATAAAATCACAAATTGTCACAATTTTTGGTGCAAAAATTTGTAATGCTTTATCGCCATACTTTTGTCGAAGAAATAGGCTAAATAATAAATGTGACCTTATTTGCGCAGTAGATCCAGCGCCGCTGATCTGGTTCTATCCGCCGGGCTTGTTTTTCTGGCTGGAGCGATGACATCTCGTCGACAACACATGACCGTTGCAGCCAATCACCGGGCGTGACTCTGGGACAGCGTCATCGTTCTGCCATGTTGTGGTTCAGTTTCCCGCTCCTTTGGTTTCTGTATTCTGCCGCCGTCAGATACGTAGAGAACGCGTTAGACCGTAATGAAAATCCAAAGAACCGTTTACTCATGTGCTGTCCCTTTAACAAATTAACTGAACGCATCGCCCTCTGCTGGAGACAGGCAGGTAACACGGCCTCTACACACAGGTCCCCCTTACACCAAGCTGAGGAGGGGGCTGTGCAATGGTACAGGTACCAGGCAGTGATGTAGATCTGGAGACAGACGGGGGAGTCAATGTCAGGGTGACGCCCGTCAGGCCTCTACACACAGGTCCCCCTTACACCAAGCTGAGGAGGGGGCTGTGCAATGGTTCAGGTACCAGGCAGTGATGTAGATCTGGAGACAGACGGGGGAGTCAATGTCAGGGTGACGCCCGTCAGGCCCCTATAATGGTGACACCACCTGCTTCTATCATATGCTGTATATCCTTGTGCCCTGACATCTTATAACAGCTAAAATGATGAAAATTCCCCCTTTAAATTCCTGCATCCCTAATACATGGTCCTAGTACACATGGGGGGGGGGGGGGGCAGGATTTTGTGGAGTGTTATAATTATAGGGCCCACTTTCCTTCTCTTGGCTTTAACACCCTGATTAGGGCTGTGAATTGGGGAGGGGGGCAGTCTCTCCCTCGGGCTCATTACAGAATAAAGGGGCTTTTCGTTCTCACGCGGCCGGTGCCTGAGATCTAGATAATGAGGCGGGCGCGGTGAATGGGGCTGTCAGCACCCCGCCTGCACGCCCAAAGTGCCGCATTTACACCGCTGAATAGACCGAGCTAACACCACTTTAAGGGGAATCAAACAGATGTCCAAACGGCCAGGACTTATCTGCACTAATAGGGCTCGTTCACACGGACGTGTGCTGCCCGTTGCCGTATTGCGGACCGCATTTGCAGATCCTCAATACACGGGCACCATTCCGTGTGCATTCCGCATCATGGATGCGGACCCATTCACTTTAGTGGGTCCGCAAATCCGGAGATGCGGAATGGTGCGTAACGGAAGAACGGAACGGAACCCTACGGAAGCAGTATGGATTGCTTCCGTGGGGTTTTGTCCCGTACTTCCATTTCGCAAAAAGAAAGAACATGTCTTTTCTTTTTACGGAACGGCCAGATTGCGGACCCATTAAAGTCAATGGGTCCGCAATCCGCTGCGGATGCCCCACGGTCGGTGTTCGTGCAAAATGCGGGCCGCAGCATGGCCACGGGGAGCACACGTTCGTGTGCAGGAGGCCTAAGGGGAATCAAACAGAACGGCCAGGAGCTGCACTAATTAAAGACAAAAAGGCCATTTGTCTGAGTATAGAATTCCTAGAAGAGAATACAGAGGTGCCTTGATGTAAATGACTGTCACATACCTTGATGATCTTTGGATCAGCTTCAGTAAATGTCACCGCCAGACATCTGAGAAGCTCTGACAGACGTTCTTCAGAACCTCCTGCTTGAGGTTCTTTTGTTTTGCTTTCGTTTTGTCATCTCGTTTCCCTCTCTCATGCACTGATTGCATCCCTTTAAATCCCCTCCCATACTGCATCACTTTGCGGTTTATACAACTTCCTGGACTGTGTGCATGCTGGATGCTACTACTGATGCTTCTACAGATAAGTCTGTTAATGTATTAGTGTTTTCCTGTTTGCTTGATCCCAGGTGACCCTGACTCCCTCCGTATTAAGTGTAGGGAGCCGGTGGTTGTGTCCCCTCACTATTATAGGGTGTTCAGGTGTCATACAGTCAAGGCACGAGGGTATGCAATTATCTACCATAGAGATTTTTGCATAGGCTGAGCAGTAAGGGAGAGAGCTAGGGCTGTTACAGGGCTTACCCTTATGTTCCTTAGTTTTGGATCAAGTCAGTCGGATCTTTATTTGTGTCTTCTAGTTTTCTGTAACACCTTCCGTGACAGTAAAGTACTGAGAGTTTGTTAAAAGCTCTAGTCTCCCTTATTTTATATAATCATTTCAACTACTACTACCATCATTTGCACCTAACGGTGCTGGCGTCACGAACCAGGGGCCCAGCCGCAAAAGCACCTAACATCAATTACCATCAAGGGCACCTCAACCAACATCTGGCTGGTGTTCCCTGCAACCAAGAGTCCCCCGCAGAATATCGTGCTGTCTTCCCATCCACTGTACGCCGGCCCAGAGATGCATCTGATAACTGCGAGTACATGAACTATTGCACCCATCGGCCCACCGTGAGCCTCACGTGTTTTCCCCTGTGGTTTGGTATGCTACACCCGTGCATTGCGGTCCACAGCACGGGCACGGGCTTCTAACGGTCGTGTGAACAAGCCCATAGAGGGCGGTATCTCACACAGAATAATACCGCGCCCGACAGAAAACCTCCAGATCCATCAAGACAGGTTACTAAGGAAGAGAACAATTACTCCACCCAAAATACACACAACCATTTTACTCCAGAGCTGCACTCACTATTCTGCTGGTGCAGTCACTGTGTACATACATTACTTATCCTGTACTGATACTGAGTTACATCCTGTATTATACTCCAGAGCTGCACTCACTATTCTGCTGGTGCAGTCACTGTGTACATACATTACTTATCCTGTACTGATCCGGAGTTACATCCTGTATTATACTCCAGAGCTGCACTCACTATTCTGCTGGTGCAGTCACTGTGTACATACAGTACTTATCCTGTACTGATCCTGAGTTACATCCTGTATTATACTCCAGAGCTGCACTCACTATTCTGCTGGTGCAGTCACTGTGTACATACATTACTTATCCTGTACTGATCCTGAGTTACATCCAGTATTAAACTCCAGAGCCGCACTCACTATTCTGCTGGTGCAGTCACTGTGTACATACATTACTTATCCTGTACTGATCCTGAGTTACATCCTGTATTATACTCCAGAGCTGCACTCACTATTCTGCTGGTGCAATCACTGTGTACATACATTACTCATCCTGTACTGATCCCGAGTTACATCCTGTATTATACTCCAGAGCTGCACTCACTATTCTGCTGGTGCAGTCACTGTGTACATACAGTACTTATCCTGTACTGATCCTGAGTTACATCCTGTATTATACTCCAGAGCTGCACTCACTATTCTGCTGGTGCAGTCACTGTGTACATACATTACTTATCCTGTACTGATCCTGAGTTACATCCAGTATTAAACTCCAGAGCCGCACTCACTATTCTGCTGGTGCAGTCACTGTGTACATACATTACTTATCCTGTACTGATCCTGAGTTACATCCTGTATTATACTCCAGAGCTGCACTCACTATTCTGCTGGTGCAATCACTGTGTACATACATTACTCATCCTGTACTGATCCCGAGTTACATCCTGTATTATACTCCAGAACTGCACCCACTATTCTGCTGGTGCAGTCACTGTGTACATACATTACTTATCCTGTACTGATCCGGAGTTACATCCTGTATTATACTCCAGAGCTGCACTCACTATTCTGCTGGTGCAGTCACTGTGTACATACAGTACTTATCCTGTACTGATCCTGAGTTACATCCTGTATTATACTCCAGAGCTGCACTCACTATTCTGCTGGTGCAGTCACTGTGTACATACATTACTTATCCTGTACTGATCCTGAGTTACATCCTGTATTATACTCCAGAGCTGCACTCACTATTCTGCTGGTGCAGTCACTGTGTACATACATTACTTATCCTGTACTGATCCTGAGTTACATCCTGTATTATACTCCAGAGCTGCACTCACTATTCTGCTGGTGCAGTCACTGTGTACATACATTACTTATCCTGTACTGATCCTGAGTTACATCCTATATTATACTCCAGAGCTGCACTCACTATTATGCTGTGGAGTCACTATGTACATATATAGAGAAAGGTTGTAGCCAGCTCACCTCATTGTCCTGCACGGCGGTGCACGGGGCGGACTCAAGCCAGTCCCTTGTAAGCGGAAGAAGATAGAAAGATATGCTCCAGCACCGCGATGGATAGTATGAAAATCCCGGTCTTTATTAACACCACAGAAAAGTCAGGTGTATACAGCAATCAAAGACAAACACTGGTGGTCCCCGGTACCCCGGATCTACGCGTTTCGAACTATTGAGTTCTTAGTCATGATCCTAGGTGTCCCCCATGCTCCAAGCCTCAAATACTGTCCGCCCGCCACTATCCCCTCCTAATAAGGGAGGGGCATAGTGGAACAGGGCCGGCAGTAGAATCGGCTGGGCCCATGGGAGACACCTGTGTAAACCCAATCACATGTTAACAATCCAAGTCTCTATAGTATTCCATGAAAAGAGGAATGTGTACATAAATAAAACAAACTAATATAAAATCCTCTGTAGGTCGTCCCTCCAGACATATTTAACATAAGATTCTATTCTGATTCCATGTGAGTCATGAATAAATAGATCTAATATTCAAAAGACAGAGATACAAATAGATACAAAATCTCCAGATCACAGACAGCGCACAAAAGTAGGAATTTTATAGTATTGTATTGTCCCATTTGTATCACATGTGTGTCACATCTCTGTTTGGTTCCATACATTGTTCTTTTAATTTTTTTCTCCTTTCTTTCGTTCATCCAATACATTAGAGTATTTGGTTTTCTTCCTTATACTTGGAAAACGCATTGTGTGAACCGAGGTCAATCTTTAGACTGAAAAAAAAGGGGGGGGACTACATTTATCAGATGTAATACATTCAGTGCCTGATCCATATAACAAGTCCGTGGTGCACCATATCATGTAATGGATGGTTTAATAGGTGTAAATACACCCAATTATATATATAAAAGAATTAGATTCAAAGTTGACATATACATAACTATAACTATACAGGGTGGTCAAATGTCATTGCCAGTTCCATCTCATTTTTGTTTTTAATTTTTGTTTTTAATATGATTGAGTTTTAACTTCCAAAGATTTGGCGTTTATATTCCCAATTTCTTTGGTCAATCTAGTATAACAGTAAGATTGTTATAACAATAAGATAAATTTGCAATTATCTTTGACCAGCATGTATTATTTCAAAAGGGAAATCCCTTTATGTAGTTCTGTATATTTATCAACTTTATACATGTACATCACGGACGAGTTATTGGACTATATAGACTGATATACAAGTTATCCAAATTTTTTCTGATATATAATAAGTTGTTATATAAAGTCCTATATATTATTCGTATCATCATTTTTTCATTTCTAGGACATAAACCTTTTGTACCCCAAGCTTTTTTTAGAAAAATGCAAACCAACAGATACAGATAACCAGAGCCGCATGTGTGTCCACATCAGTGCTCTAGTTCAGCCTATGATGTTTATGTATTTCTTGTTCATCTGATATGCAGGGGTATGCAGACAGGAGAGAATAAATTCTCATTCCCCTGCAAAACCCACTGCATGATTGGATGATGTGAATATCGTCAGACGCACATGCGGTTCCAGTTCTAACACCAGAACCTACTAGTTTTGGTATTGTTTTTATGATGGTATTTTAGTGAGGAGAGAACAGACCATTGCAAGAGGAAAGGAAATAATAAACCTTTAGAGTTAAAATAAACATATATTGGTATATATGTTGGGCTAAAAACAATAGCAAAACCATACATATGCTGCACGTCCCTTTCAATATAAATACATTAGTTCCCTTTTGAGATTGAGCCCCAGAGGGTATCTTGTGCTCAATCTCCAGATCCAGAATGCCTCTCTGAGGAGAATTTTTTGTTTTATGTTTCCACCCCTTTTTGGTAGTGTCACTCTTTCAAAAGCAAATGTACTGAGATTGTCTACACTACGCCCATGCACATTGATGAAATGTTTGGCCGCATTTGATATACCTGTTGCTGATGGATTACAGATATAATTTAAATGCTCTCGTAATCTATCTTTAAATTTTCTGCTTGTGCAGCCAATATATATTAAATCACACAGTGTGCACTATGTACATACATTACATTACTTATCCTGTACTGATCCTGAGTCACATCCTGTATTATACTCCAGAGCTGCACTCACTATTCTGCTGGTGCAGTCACTGTGTACATACATTACTTATCCTGTACTGATACTGAGTTACATCCTGTATTATACTCCAGAGCTGCACTCACTATTCTGCTGGTGCAGTCACTGTGTACATACATTACTTATCCTGTACTGATCCTGAGTTACATCCTGTATTATACTCCAGAGCTGCACTCACTATTCTGCTGGTGCAGTCACTGTGTACATACATTACTTATCCTGTACTGATCCTGAGTTACATCCTGTATTATACTCCAGAGCTGCACTCACTATTCTGCCGGTGCAGTCACTGTGTACATACATTACTTATCCTGTACTGATCCTGAGTTACATCCAGTATTAAACTCCAGAGCTGCACTCACTATTCTGCTGGTGCAGTCACTGTGTACATACATTACTTATCCTGTACTGATCCTGAGTTACATCCTGTATTATACTCCAGAGCTGCACTCACTATTCTGCTGGTGCAGTCACTGTGTACATACATTACTTATCCTGTACTGATCCTGAGTTACATCCTGTATTATACTCCAGAGCTGCACTCACTATTCTGCTGGTGCAGTCACTGTGTACATACATTACTTATCCTGTACTGATCCTCAGTTACATCCTGTATTATACTCCAGAGCTGCACTCACTATTCTGCTGGTGCAGTCACTGTGTACATACATTACTGATCCTGAGTTACATCCTGTATTATACTCCAGAGCTGCACTCACTATTCTGCTGGTGCAGTCACTGTGTACATACATTACTTATCCTGTACTGATTCTGAGTTACATCCTGTATTATACTCCAGAGCTGCACTCACTATTCTGCTGGTGCAGTCACTGTGTACATACATTACTTATCCTGTACTGATCCTGAGTTACATCCAGTATTAAACTCCAGAGCTGCACTCACTATTCTGCTGGTGCAGTCACTGTGTACATACATTACTTATCCTGTACTGATCCTGAGTTACATCCAGTATTAAACTCCAGAGCTGCACTCACTATTCTGCTGGTGCAGTCACTGTGTACATACATTACTGATCCTGAGTTACATCCTGTATTATACTCCAGAGCTGCACTCACTATTCTGCTGGTGCAGTCACTGTGTACATACATTACTTATCCTGTACTGATTCTGAGTTACATCCTGTATTATACTCCAGAGCTGCACTCACTATTCTGCTGGTGCAGTCACTGTGTACATACATTACTTATCCTGTACTGATCCTGAGTTACATCCAGTATTAAACTCCAGAGCTGCACTCACTATTCTGCTGGTGCAGTCACTGTGTACATACATTACTTATCCTGTACTGATCCTGAGTTACATCCAGTATTAAACTCCAGAGCTGCACTCACTATTCTGCTGGTGCAGTCACTGTGTACATACATTACTGATCCTGAGTTACATCCTGTATTATACTCCAGAGCTGCACTCACTATTCTGCTGGCGTAGTCACTGTGTACATACATTACTTATCCTGTACTGATCCTGGGTTACATCCTGTATTATACTCCAGAGCTGCACTCACTATTCTGCTGGTGGAGTCACTGTGTACATACATTACTTATCCTGTACTGATCCTGAGTTACATCCTGTATCATACTCCAGAGCTGCACTCACTATTCTGCTGGTGCAGTCACTGTGTACATACATTACTTATCCTGTACTGATCCTGAGTTACATCCTGTATTATACTCCAGAGCTGCACTCACTATTCTGCTGGTGGAGTCACTGTGTGCATACATTACATTACTTGACTTCATACCCATTTTCCGTGCTGACCAGAGCAGAAGCAGGAACAGAACCTCTGGAAGAGTGCGTGAATATAACTGGCTTTAGGAAGGAGACATGAAAGGAGTTAGGAATACGTAAAGAGGCAGGAAGACATAACTTAGATGGGATTCAGTAGTTTCAACACCTCGAAAGGACCAATGAAATGGGGCACCAACTGGTACGAGGTTACTTTGAGTCGGATGTTCTTTGTGGAAAGCCAGACCTTGTCCCTGGAGAAAACTGAAGGGTAGCCATGTGCTTGCGATCAGCGAACTTCTTCATACGAGCAGAGACCTGTAGTAGGAAAGTTTCAGTCTAAGGCCTCTTGCACACGAACATTGTGCATCCATTCCGTGCATTGGGGACCGCAATTTGCTGTCCCCAATGCACGGGCAATGTCCTTGCGGCGGCCGGGACGGATTGAGACCCATTCAACTTGAATGGGTCCGTGATTCATCTGCACTGCAAAAAAATAGAACAAGGTCTATTTTTTTGCGGTGCGGAGGCATGGACAAAAACACCACGTGCTTCCATTCTGCATTTCCATGATTGCGGACCCATTTAAGTGCAATACGGCCATGGGCACACAACGTTCATGTGCAAGAGGCCTAATTCTAGATCTGGGCGATAATATTAACAGAGAAATCAGCTTCTGGAACCCTCAAGGAGACCATTACTGGAAGAGGAATCAGTAATTGGTGACTATATACTATGAAGAAACGGGGACTCTTGGTAGACTGACCCAGACAGACTCTACCCAGGGAAGCAAGGTAACCCAATCATCATGATGAGCAGAAGTGAAGTGTCTCAAATTGTTGACCAAATCCTAATTGATGCGTTCCACCTGCACATTGGTCTGCAGATGATAAACAGAAGAAAAGTCCAATTTGATGTCCAGCAGCTTAGAGAGAGCTCTCTAGAACCTGGAAGTGAACTGCACTCCTCGATCTGACACGATGTGAAGCATCAACATCGGAAAATATGTTTCAGTAATAAGTTGGCCAGTTGACTCGCAGAAGAAAGAACAGACAGGTATAAAAAGCTTTATTTTATAAAACTGGTTGGCCACCACCAAGATCATCCAGCATCCAGAGGAAGAAGCCAAATCAGTGATGAAATTCACAAGAATATGTTGCCACGGGTCATTGGGACCTCCTTAGAACATCCTGGACATCCTTAGAAATTGTAGACCACCAGTAATATCGGGTTAGTGGTCAGCCGCCAGGGTGATCAGCAACCTTAGAGTGAAGCCCCCAGGCCATAACCTGCCTTGTCTTTGCCACGGGGGCATACAGTATGTATTTCCCGATGGGATGGCCTTAAGCTGAACCAGAGTGACGTTAGATCATGCAGACCAGGTCAATGATGTACTGGGGCTCCTCTGCTCAATAAGCAGGATTGAAAGAATGGGAAAGGGCATCAGCCTTCACATTCTTCTCAGCTGGACGGAAATGAAGAGCTAAATTAAACTGGGCAAAAAACAAAGACCACCGGGGCCGGGCCTGTCAAGGATAAAGACGTTTGGCTGTCTGCAGGTTTTTATGATCCATGTGGATGACTATTGGATGGCAGGCGCCTTCCAGAATAAGTCTCCACTCAAGAGCCTATTTAATGGCGAGTGGTTCTCTGTCTCTGATAAAGTAATTGCACTCCACAGGGAAGAAAGACTTCTAGAAGAAGCCACAGGCGACCCATCTTATCAGATGAACTTTTCTAAGAAAGGACAGCTCCAGCTCCCGAGGAGGACACCTCCACCTCAAAGAAGAACTGCCAGAGCGATGCAGAACCAAGGCTAAGGAGAAGTCCTGTTTGAGGGACTGAAGTGCAGATTCTGCCTCAGGTATCTACTCCTGGCATTTGCCCCTTTATCGGTAGTGGAGATGGGGGAGTAAGAGTGGAGAAGTGCGGGATAAATTGCCTGTAGTAATTGGAAAGTTGTGGTCAGAGATTATATAGTCAAGCAGCCATTTTTTAAACATAGCATATAACCTACTATCCTGGAGCAGCTGCAGGATAATATAGACATGTTTGCGATGAAATGTCATATCTGAGAAGAAAACCAAGATATCATCTATAAACCACAACATAAGCATACAGCAGGACACGGAAGATATTGTTGATCAATTCCTGGAAGACAGCTGGAGTGTTACGAAATATTCATAGTGGCCATCGGGGGTATTAAACGCAGTCCTCCATTCACCAACCTCCCAAATACTGATTAAGTTATATGCCCCTCAGAGATCTGATATCCTGGCTCCTCATAGTCTATCAAAAAGTCTGGGAATTAGGAGCAGAGGGTATTTGTTCTTGACCGTGACCTTAATTTAAGCTTTGATAGTCAATACATGGTGGAAGAGAACCGTCCCTCTTCTTGATGAAGAAAAAGCAGGCTCCAGCTAGAGAGGAGAACTTCCAGATAAATCCCTCGGGGCTTACAATGCCAGTCATAATGCTTGACTACTGTCTTCCCAGTCCAGTGACCCCAGGATCCACCCAACCCGCAAGGCCTGCCTCCCTCCTAAGCCAGCTATGCAGATGTCTTTGACATAAAGGAGGCTGAGACACTGCATCGCCCCTATAACTGCCATATTGACCTATTGTCTGGAACTACTCCATCACGTGGCCAGGTCTTCCCTCTGTCACTGCCTGAGACTTGGGCCATGACCAACTATATCAAAGAGAACCAAAGAAGGATCTCCCTACTATCCCAGTTGATCACAGGGGCATGAAGGCAGAGACGGGCAACCCCAACAAGAGTGGGATGGGAGATTTGGGCAGGACATAAAAGGAGACCTTCTCAGAATGCAAAGCCCCACCTGGAGATCTGTGGGCATGGTGCCATTTTGGATGGACTCCAGGAGTGGAGCCCTCTTAACAGATGTCACTGAAGGCAAATGTGACTCCATGTTGTCTTCCCTATGATGTACAGAATTGTTATAATATCTCACCTACGCACTTCACATCCTCCCCGCTGTGAGTTAGGTTCACTTATCTGTCTCAGGACAGATTCTGGGAATCTCCCAGAATTAGAACAAATGTTCTAATTCACTCAGGGTCATTCGGCACAACTACGTACATTGTTATATGTGACGTATTACATACCAGGGTATCTGTATAGGCGTCAATGTTTATCATTTATGATTGGTTTAACGCTGTTGTTGTACAAACTTTTCTGCTGCCTATATGAGGCCAAGCAATAGCATAATAAAATTAGAGTGTTTCTCAGTGATGTGTGTGTCTATTATTGCCAACTGAGAAACATCTCTCCTGACGTCAGTGTCTCAAACCAAGGTTGTCGTAGAGGTCCAGAAAGGTCCAAATCCTTTCAGTCACCACCAAAGGTTTCTCCAGGTGTATGGTCGATATGCGGTGCTGGATCCCCAAAGTCTGGTGCATAGTTACATGCCGAGCCAGATCCCAGAAAGGCCTGTTCAGTAAACCAGACATTACCGCATAATCCCAGGAAAAGTCAGTTTTGCAGAGTAGGTACTCTCATGCAGAGTTGTCTCTTGTGTTGACCATAGGCCCTGGAGTTTCCTGCCTTCTGTGGACACAACCTGCCATAATGCCCCTTGCCACCACAGTCATTAGTACTACATATGTGTTGGCGCTCCTTCTTAGACAGTCTAACTCTATCCACCTGCATGGGTTCTTCGGCAGGAAGTGAGGGAGGAGGAGCTCTGAAAGGATGGTGCCAGTCTGGAAGTTCTCAAGTTCCCTGAAGCTGAGGTCTATACGGCTGGACAGGGTGATCACTTCGTCTAATGTAGACAGAATGTCTTGTCCAGCCAGCTCATTCTTAAGGAACCCACACAACCCCTCCCAGAATTAAGCTACCAGGACCTCATTATTCTATGGAGGGAGTACAGAACTGGATGACATATTGACCCACAGTGAGACCACCTTGATGGAGTCCTCACTGCAGTGAAGAAGCTCCTAAAGTAACTCGAATTGTATGGTACACTGGTTCAGAAAACCTCTGCATATCTAGGGGTCCTCTTCATATACAGGGAGTGCAGAATTATTAGGCAAGTTGTATTTTTGAGGATTAATTTTATTATTGAACAACAACCATGTTCTCAATGAACCCAAAAAACTCATTAATATCAAAGCTGAATATTTTTGGAAGTAGTTTTTAGTTTGTTTTTAGTTTTAGCTATTTTAGGGGGATATCTGTGTGCGCAGGTGACTATTACTGTGCATAATTATTAGGCAACAAAAAACAAATATATACCCATTTCAATTATTTATTTTTACCAGTGAAACCAATATAACATCTCAACATTCACAAATATACATTTCTGACATTCAAAAACAAAACAAAAACAAATCAGTGACCAATATAGCCACCTTTCTTTGCAAGGACACTCAGAAGCCGCCATCCATGGATTCTGTCAGTGTTTTGATCTGTTCGCCATCAACATTGCGTGCAGCAGCAACCACAGCCTCCCAGACACTGTTCAGAGAGGTGGACTGTTTTCCCTCCTTGTAAATCTCACATTTGATGATGGACCACAGGTTCTCAATGGGGTTCAGATCAGGTGAACAAGGAGGCCATGTCATTAGTTTTTCTTCTTTTATACCCTTTCTTGCCAGCCACGCTGTGGAGTACTTGGGCGCGTGTGATGGAGCATTGTCCTGCATGAAAATCATGTTTTTCTTGAAGGATGCAGACTTCTTCCTGTACCACTGCTTGAAGAAGGTGTCTTCCAGAAACTGGCAGTAGGACTGGGAGTTGAGCTTGACTCCATCCTCAACCCGAAAAGGCCCCACAAGCTCATCTTTGATGATACCAGCCCAAACCAGTACTCCACCTCCACCTTGCTGTCGTCTGAGTCGGACTGGAGCTCTCTGCCCTTTACCAATCCAGCCACGGGCCCATCCATCTGGCCCATCAAGACTCACTCTCATTTCATCAGTCCATAAAACCTTAGAAAAATCAGTCTTGAGATATTTCTTGGCCCAGTCTTGACGTTTCAGCTTGTGTGTCTTGTTCAGTGGTGGTCGTCTTTCAGCCTTTCTTACCTTGGCCATGTCTCTGAGTATTGCACACCTTGTGCTTTTGGCCACTCCAGTGATGTTGCAGCTCTGAAATATGGCCAAACTGGTGGCAAGTGGCATCTTGGCAGCTGCACGCTTGACTTTTCTCGCGCCTTGGTTTTTCCACACGCTTCTTGCGACCCTGTTGACTATTTTGAATGAAACGCTTGATTGTTCGATGATCACGCTTCAGAAGCTTTGCAATTTTAAGAGTGCTGCATCCCTCTGCAAGATATCTCACTATTTTTGACTTTTCTGAGCCTGTCAAGTCCTTCTTTTGACCCATTTTGCCAAAGGAAAGGAAGTTGCCTAATAATTATGCACACCTGATATAGGGTGTTGATGTCATTAGACCACACCCCTTCTCATTACAGAGATGCACATCACCTAATATGCTTAATTGGTAGTAGGCTTTCGAGCCTATACAGCTTGGAGTAAGACAACATGCAGAAAGAGGATGATATGGTCAAAATACTCATTTGCCTAATAATTCTGCACTCCCTGTAGTGGCAAAAGCAGAAGATGTAAGCTGGAACCACCAGAGGCCATGACTGGCGTAGGTCATGGTGCAGACACTGTGACTTGGGTGGCGGTACTGAAGCGGTAGTGGTCAAGGCGTCCAGGCATGCTGAAATATTGTTAAGGTAATGCAGAAGGTGCTCCTGATGACCACACTGGTTAGCCAGTCTCTTGTAAACATTGGGAAGACCCATCTCAGATGGGCCAGTGGGTTCCATGGCCTGAGCAAATTGTTACGGCGGTGGGTGTGGAACCAGTGTGTCAACCTGAGGCGTTCTCCCGATGGTCCACTGGTACTCACCCTTTAACACCTATACAGGGATCTGGACTTCGTTGCCTGGGAACCACCTGACCACTACCTTCTGGAGTAGCCTCTGTGTGATTGACAGCTGACCAACTGAGGGATCAGGCCAAATCGTAGTCAGGGACAGGCTGAGGTCAGGTCTGGCAGAGTATGTGCTATACGGTAAACAGTCCAAGGTCAGGGCAGGTAGCGAAGGGTCAATACAAAGTTCAGGCACAGGTCAGGCAGCAGTGGGTGAGAATTCCTCATAGTGACTGCTGCTGGAAGACGAATCAGAGGATTCCATTGTTGGGGTTCATTCCCTGGACGTCGAGACTTTCCGATCCCCCTAGAGAAACATCCGTTCTGTTATTTGGCAGCAGGTATTGAAAAGTGATTTCTAGAATTTTCCTGGTTGTCATGTAAGGGTCATGTGATCCGACTTGTAAGTGGCGCCATTCTGTTTCTGTATGTTAGTTTTCATTGGTAGATATCAGATGAAGCGCGTGTCTTGCCTCCCCCTGCTGGTCCTGACTGGTACTGCATTTACAGTATTCTCACATATCTTTATGGGAATTTGTTACAATGTGTCAGCGCAGGTAAAATGTATCATTGTGCAGTCCTGACTATTTGTTGCTGTACAATTGTAACAAAACTTCAGCTCTTACAAGTGATAAGTCCGTACGGGTTTTCAACCTCTGGATGTAAACAATGAATTCTTCCATTTAACGACAGCAAGCAGAGATATGGAAAATGGGGAAGAACTGAAAATTGCTGAATGTTTACGTTTCTGACGGAACATTATTATTTTCATTATTTTTCGCCTTTATTTAACCCTTTTGTCGCCGGCATTCCGAATGATTCTGCTATGATATCTGCACATGGTTACGCCCGGCAAGTCGGGGCGAGACCTCTGTACGCCCACCCCATACTGTTCGTCGTTACTGGTCCAGTTCCAGAACTGGAAATCTGCTGCGAGAGCGCCCGGGCCTGAGATGTGACCCCATCCTGGTCCCTTCTCCGGCCGTGGAGGGGTTAATGTGAATGGGGAGATCATTAAACGGAGACAATCGCGTTCATTAGCATACTGCCGGGATTCTCAAGGCTCCATACAAAGCTCACATACAAGGCCTGTGTGTGCGAGCCCCGGGGCGGTGGGGGGGGGAAATATTTTGGGGATTGTCAGAGGAAAAAGGAGGGAAAGCGATGGAGGTCGCACTGCTTCCTCCTGAGCCGCGGCCTAGAGCCAAGTCCTCAGACATAAATCTATGTGACACTCCGTAACTAATCGGAAGCAATGAGGCCCCCACAGGACATTACCCACAATCCTCCGGGCCGGCCAGGGGGACACGTGGGGGGCACTTTAAAAATAAAACAGAAAACATAATTACAAAGTCACATTGAGGGAGGGGGGCAAGGGGGCACTGGATGGGGTAAGGGGGCGGAGGGGGGGTCTTCTTGTGAATAATGTTTTTAGCTATTGGGATATATTTGGAATTGGATAATTAAAGTTACCAGGACCTTTATAAGACTGGAGAATACATGGTTGTCTGTGGATGTCACTGTTATGGGGGCACTGTGGATGTCACTGTTATGGGGGGGCACTGTGGATATCCCTGTTATGGGGGCACAGTGGATGGCACTGTTATGGGGGCACTGTGGATGGCACTGTTATGGGGGCACTGTGGATGTCACTGTTATAGGGGCACTGTGGATGTCACTGTTATGGGGGCACTGTGGATGTCACTGTTATGGGGGCACTGTGGATGTCACTGTTATGGGGGCTCTGTGGATGTCACTGTTATGGGGGCACTGTGGATGTCACTGTTATGGAGGCACTATGGATGTCACTGTTATGGGGGCGCTGTGGATGTCACTGTTATGGGGGTGCTGTGGATGTCACTGTTATGGGGCTGCTGTGGATGTCACTGTTATGGGGGCACTGTGGATGTTACTGTTATGGGGGCGCTGTGGATGTCACTGTTATGGGGGCACTGTGGATGTCACTGTTATGGGGGCACTGTGGATGTCACTGTTATGGGGGCACTGTGGATGTCACTGTTATGGGGGCACTGTGGATGTCACTGTTATGGGGGCACTGTGGATGTCACTGTTATGGGGGCACTGTGGATACAGAGTAACATAGTACATAAGGCCGAAAAAAGACATTTGCCCATCCAGTTCTCCCTGTTATCCTGCAAGTTGATCCAGAGGAAGGCAACAAAAAAAACTGTGAGGTAGAAGCCAATTTTTCCCACTTTAGGCCTCGTGCACACGGCCGTTGTTTGAGTCCGTATCCAAGCCGCCGTTTTGGCTTCAATGGGGCCGTAAAAGATGCGGACAGCACTTCGTGTGCTGTCCGCATCCGTGGCTCCGTTCCACGGCTCCGCAAAAAAAAATAACATGTCCTATTCTTGTCCGTGCTCTGCGGACAAGAATAGGCATTCATATTGCCGCTGCCCGTTCTGCAAATTGCGGAAGGCAAAACGGGCGGCTTCAGCTTTTTGCGGATCCGCGGTTTGCGGACCGCAAAAAACGTCACAGTCGTGTGCATGAGGCCTTAGGGGAATAAAAAATTCCTTGCCGACTCCAATCAGGCATCAGAATAACTCCCTGGATCAACGACCCCTCTCTAGTAGCTATAGCCTGTAATATTATTACACTACAGAAATACATCCAGGCCCCTCCTGAATAGTGAATGCACCATCACCACCTCCTCAGGCAGAGAGCTCCATAGTCTCACTGCTCTTACAGTAAAGAGTCCATGGTCTCACTGCTCTTACAGTATAGAGTCCATAGTCTCACTGCTCTTACCGTAAAGAGTCCATAGTCTCACTGCTCTTACAGTATAGAGTCCATAGTCTCACTGCTCTTACCGTAAAGAGTCCATAGTCTCACTGCTCTTACAGTATAGAGTCCATAGTCTCACTGCTCTTACAGTAAAGAGTCCATAGTCTCACTGCTCTTACAGTATAGAGTCCATAGTCTCACTGCTCTTACCGTAAAGAGTCCATAGTCTCACTGCTCTTACAGTATAGAGTCCATAGTCTCACTGCTCTTACAGTAAAGAGTTTCATAGTCTCACTGCTCTTACCGTAAAGAGTCCATAGTCTCGCTGCTCTTACAGTAAAGAGTCCATAGTCTCACTGCTCTTACAGTAAAGAGTCCATAGTCTCACTGCTCTTACAGTATAGAGTCCATAGTCTCACTGCTCTTACAGTACAGAGTCCATAGTCTCACTGCTCTTACAGTAAAGAGTCCATAGTCTCACTGCTCTTACAGTACAGAGTCCATAGTCTCACTGCTCTTACAGTAAAGAGTCCATAGTCTCACCGCTCTTACAGTAAAGAGTCCATAGTCTCACTGCTCTTACAGTACAGAGTCCATAGTCTCACTGCTTTTACAGTAAAGAGTCCATAGTGTCACTGCTCTTACAGTATAGAGTCCATAGTCTCACTGCTCTTACAGTAAAGAGTCCATAGTCTCACCGCTCTTACAGTAAAGAGTCCATAGTCTCACTGCTCTTACAGTACAGAGTCCATAGTCTCACTGCTCTTACAGTAAAGAGTCCATAGTCTCACTGCTCTTACAGTATAGAGTCCATAGTCTCACTGCTCTTACAGTAAAGAGTCCATAGTCTCACTGCTCTTACAGTATAGAGTCCATAGTCTCACTGCTCTTACAGTATAGAGTCCATAGTCTCACTGCTCTTACAGTACAGAGTCCATAGTCTCACTGCTCTTACTGTAAAGAGTCCATAGTCTCACTGTTCTTACAGTAAAGAGTCCATAGTCTCACTGCTCTTACCGTAAAGAGTCCATAGTCTCACTGCTCTTACCGTAAAGAGTCCATAGTCTCACTGCTCTTACAGTAAAGAGTCCACAGTCTCACTGCTCTTACCGTAAAGAGTCCATAGTCTCACTGCTCTTACAGTAAAGAGTTCATAGTCTCACTGCTCTTACCGTAAAGAGTCCATAGTCTCACTGCTCTTACCGTAAAGAGTCCATAGTCTCACTGCTCTTACAGTAAAGAGTCCATAGTCTCACTGCTCTTACCGTAAAGAGTCCATAGTCTCACTGCTCTTACCGTAAAGAGTCCATAGTCTCACTGCTCTTACAGTAAAGAGTCCACAGTCTCACTGCTCTTACCGTAAAGAGTCCATAGTCTCACTGCTCTTACAGTAAAGAGTTCATAGTCTCACTGCTCTTACCGTAAAGAGTCCATAGTCTCACTGCTCTTACAGTAAAGAGTCCACAGTCTCACTGCTCTTACCGTAAAGAGTCCATAGTCTCACTGCTCTTACCGTAAAGAGTCCATAGTCTCACTGCTCTTACCGTAAAGAGTCCATAGTCTCACTGCTCTTACCGTAAAGAGTCCATAGTCTCTCTGCTCTTACCGTAAAGAGTCCATAGCCTCACTGCTCTTACAGTAAAGAGTCCATAGTCTCACTGCTCTTACCGTAAAGAGTCCATAGTCTCTCTGCTCTTACCGTAAAGAGTCCATAGTCTCACTGCTCTTACAGTAAAGAGTCCACAGTCTCACTGCTCTTACAGTATAGAGTCCATAGTCTCACTGCTCTTACCGTAAAGAGTCCATAGTCTCACTGCTCTTACCGTAAAGAGTCCATAGTCTCACTGCTCTTACCGTAAAGAGTCCATAGTCTCTCTGCTCTTACCGTAAAGAGTCCATAGCCTCACTGCTCTTACAGTAAAGAGTCCATAGTCTCACTGCTCTTACCGTAAAGAGTCCATAGTCTCTCTGCTCTTACCGTAAAGAGTCCATAGTCTCACTGCTCTTACAGTAAAGAGTCCATAGTCTCACTGCTCTTACAGTATAGAGTCCATAGTCTCACTGCTCTTACAGTATAGAGTCCATAGTCTCACTGCTCTTACCATAAAGAATCCTCTGCTATGTTTGTGTACAAACCTTCTTTCCTCCAGACGCAGAGGATGTCCCCTCGTCACAGTGACAGTCCTGGGGATAAATAGATGATGGGAGTGATCTCTGTACTGACCCCTGATATATTTATACATAGTTATTAGATCTCCTCTCAGTCGTCTCTTTTCTAAAGTGAATAACCCTAATTTTGATAATCTTTCAGGGTCCTGTAGTTGCCCCATTCCAGTTATTACTTTAGTTGCCCTCCTCTGGACCCTCTCCAGCTCTGCTATGTCTGCCTTGTTCACAGGAGCCCAGAACTGTACACAGTCCTCCATGTGTGGTCTGACTAGCGATTTGTAAAGTGGTAGCACTATCTTCTCATCACGGGCATCTATGCCCCTTTTGATGCAGCCCATTATCTTATTGGCCTTGGCAGCAGCTGCCTGACACTAGTTTCTACAGCTTAGTTTGCTGTTTATTAAAATTCCTAGATCCTTTTCCATGTCAGTGTTACCGAGTGTTTTTTACCATTTAGTATGTACGGATGACTTGCATTATTCCTTCCCATGCGCATAACCTTACATTTGTCAGTGTTAAACCTCATCTGCCACTTCTCTGCCCAAGACTCCAATCTATCCAGATCCCTGTGTAGCAGTATACAGTCCTCTGTAGTATATATACAGTATACTGTCCTCTGTAGTATATATATATAGTATACTGTCCTCTGTAGTATATATACAGTATACTGTCCTCTGTAGTATATATACAGTATACTGTCCTCTGTAGTGTATATACAGTATACTGTCCTCTGTAGTATATATACAGTATACTGTCCTCTGTAGTATATATATACAGTATACTGTCCTCTGTAGTATATATATATACAGCATACTGTCCTCTGTGGTATATATACAGTATACTGTCCTCTGTAGTGTATATATATACAGTATACTGTCCTCTGTCGTATATATATACAGTGTACTGTCCTCTGTAGTATATATACAGTATACTGTCCTCTTTAGTGTTAATTACTTTACACAATTTAGTGTCATCTGCAAAAATGTATATTTTACTATGCAAGCCTTCTACAAGATCATTAATACATATATTGAAGAGAATAGGGTCCAGTAGTGACCCCTGAGGTACCCCACTAGTGACAGTGATGCCTCTAGTACTGACCCCTGAGGTACCCCACTAGTGACAGTGACCCCTCCAGTACTGACCCCTGTGGTACCCCACTAGTAACAGTGACCCCTCCAGTACTGACCCCTAAGGTACCCCACTGGTGACAGTGACCCCTCCAGTACTGACCCCTGAGGTACCCCACTAGTGACAGTGACCCCTCCAGTAGTGACCCCTGAGGTACCCCACTAGTGACAGTGACCCCTCCAGTACTGACCCCTGAGGTACCCCACTAGTGACAGTGACCCCTCCAATACTGACCCCTGAGGTACCCCACTAGTGACCCAATCTGAGTGTGTACCGCTAATAACCACCCTCTGTTTTCTATCACTGAGCCAGTTACTTACCCACACACAGACGTTTTCTCCCAGTCCGAGCATTCTCATTTTATATACTAACCTTTTATGTGGTTCAGTGTCAGATGCTTTGGAGAAGTCCAGATACACGACATCCATTGATTCGCCGCTGTCAAGTCTAGAACTTACCTCCTCATAGAAACTGATTACATTAGTCTGACATGACAGATCCCTCATGAAGCCATGCTGATATGGCGTTATTTGCTTATTTTCATTGAGGTCCTCCAAGATAGCATCTCTCAGAAAACCTTCAAACAGTTTACCCAGGACGGATGTTAAACTATAGTTTCCAGGCTCTGTTTTTGGACCCTTTTTGAATATTGGCACCACATTTGCCATGCGCCAATCCTGTGGGACATTCCCTGTCAGTATAGAGTCTGTAAATATCAGAAATAAGGGTTTGGCTATGACATTACTTAATTCCTTTAGGATACGGGGGTGTATGCCATCTGGTCCTGGCGATTTGTCTATTTTAATCTTTTTAAGTCGCTGTTGTACTTCTTCCTGGGTCAGACTGGGCACTTTTAATGGGGAATTTATTTTTACATTCTGCATTTCATCTGACAGTTTATTTTCCTCAGTGAATACATTGGAGAGAAAATATTTAACAGCTTTGCTTTCTCCTCGTCCCTATAGTTTTTCAGTGCTTCCGTGCTACCCTCCTGTTTTAGTGTTTTATATGCTTCCTTTTTGTCATTTATTGCTTTCTTTACAGTTCTGTTTATCCACATTGTTTTTTTCTTGTTCCTTAACCTTTTATTACCATACGGTATGTACCTCTCACAATGAGATTTTAGGATGCTTTTAGGATATCCCATTTTGTGGCTGTATTTTTATTTTTGAGGACTTTGTCCCAGTTAGTTAGACCTATGGCCCCTCTTAGTTGGCTAAATTTAGCTTTTTTGAAGTTTGGTATTTATGTTCCTCCCTGAAGAAACGCTCTTTTGAATGATAATTGGAAGGTTATTACTTTGTGGTCACTATTTCCCCGGTGTCCCCCGACCTGCACGTCTGTTGTTCTGTCAGGTCTATTGGTTAATACTAAGTCCAGTATGGCCGTCCCTCTAGTCGGGTCCTGAACCAGTTGGGAGAGGTAATTGTCTTTGGTTATTGTCACTGTTATGGGGGCACTGTGGATGGCACTGTTATGGGGCACTGTGGATGTCACTGTTATGGGGGCGCTGTGGATGTCACTGTTATGGGGGGGCTCTGTGGATGTCACTGTTATGGGGGCACTGTGGATGTCACTGTTATGGGGGCACTGTGGATGTCACTGTTATGGGGGCACTGTGGATGTCACTGTTATGGGGAGGCACTGTGGATGTCACTATTATGGGGCACAGTGGATGTCACTGTTATGGGGGCACTGTGGATGTCACTGTTATGGGGCACTGTGGATGGCACTGTTATGGGGGCGCTCTGTGGATGTCACTATTATGGGGCACAGTGGATGTCACTGTTATGGGGGCACTGTGGATGACACTGTTATGGGGCACTGTGGATGGCACTGTTATGGGGGCACTGTGGATGGCACTGTTATGGGGCACTGTGGATGTCACTGTTATGGGGGCACTGTGGATGTCACTGTTATGGGGGGCTCTGTGGATGTCACTATTATGGGGCACAGTGGATGTCACTGTTATGGGGGCACTGTGGATGGCACTGTTATGGGGGCACTGTGGATGGCACTGTTATGGGGGCACTGTGGATGTCACTGTTATGGGCACTGTGGATGTTATGGCGGCACTGTGGATGTTATGGCGGCACTAGTCAGGAATGATGGGCCATCACCTTGCGGCCCCCGTGTCTGCAGCTCTCGGTGTGAGCTGTGTATATGACGCTGCGGTGATGACCTGTTGTCGCTGATATTCCGCTCCTCTGTGGTTTCCCATTCTCTCCACCTCGTCCTCGGTATAACGATCCTTCGCCATATTCGCCGCGCTCTCGGCGGTCGCCGCCGTTGAGGCTTGTGCTTCGTAGTCTGATTTATTATGGCTGAGCCTGAGCGCACAGAATATGTATGTGCCCCCCTGAGGGCGATGAGGGGCCCGGATAAAGAATTCATGGCCCAGTGCGATATGAATGATGGGCGTGTATTGATGTGGGAACACCGCGGCCCTGATGATGGGGGACGCAGGAATCCTCGCCGGCCCCTTCACGCTTTAATCTAAAGGTGCGCTGAATGCGAGGGGCTCATTCGCAGACCCCAGGAGGGGATTCTTCTCTATTTAATCTCGTCTTATTTCCTGTCACAGTTTCACGTATAATCAATTACGGACTGAATGAGGCCGGAGCGCAGGACCGAGCGGGGGAGGGGAGGGCGCGGAGCGGGGGGTATGGAGGCGCTTCAGAGTTCCTAAACCAATTTTATACGGTTATCAGTCAGCTGGTTAAAGCGGATCCCCCCGGGGTGCGGGGTATTCAGAGCTGAGGGGCTCTCACCGCACCCACGGAGGGGGGCCCTATATCAATGGTCACTGGGGCCCAGCAAGAGACCAAACTCTCTTTTTGCCTCTCTGACAGTGATGTATGGGGGGATGGGGGGCAGGTACAGATCTGGGCACGCTCATTTAACCCTTGTGACACCGGCATCTGCCCCCCAGCTGTGTGGAGAAGGCCTCGGTGGAATGCACATTCCGGCAGAGGTGCACCCGACGTTTGCTCCTCAGGGTTAGTCGTTCTGCGGTCTGGGAAAGCTGGGTGAAGGTCGGAATGGCAGCAATATTGGCTTTCACCCAGCTTTTCTAGAAGCAGATAGAACTAAAGAAATATTATTGCAGTATAGGCACACAGAGAATTGTGAACAGATGTAGCAGAGTTGGGTTTGTAGTGTCTGTGCTGTGAACAGTCGGTACATGCGGCTACAGTCCAATGTCAGGACACAATAGGACTTCACCACAAGTTGTACCCCAACATATACAGTAAGCACCTGCCCTGCTGCACCTAACAAGATCAGCTCTGCAGAATCTCACAAAGTTGGCCCTGCTGCATCCAATAAGCTCAACTCTGCTGCATCCAATAAGCTCAGCTCTGCTGCATCCAATAAGCTCAGCTCTACAGAATCTAACAAGCTCAGCTCTGCTGCATCTAATAAGCTCAGCTCTACAGAATCTAACAAACTCAGTTCTGCTGCATCTAATAAGCTCAGCTCTACAGAATCTAACAAGCTCAGCTCTGCTGCACCTAACAAACTCAGCTCTGCTGCACCTAACAAGCTCAGCACTACTGCATCTCACAAGCTTGGCCCTGCTGGACCTAACAAAGGTCAGCTCTGCTGCAACTTGCAAGCTCAGCTCTGCTGCACCTAACAAGCTCGGCCCTGCTACATCTAACAAGCTCATCCTTGCTGCACCTAACTAGCTCGGCCCTGCTGCATCTAACAAGCTTGGCCCTGCTGAATTTAACAAGCTCGGCTCTGCTGCACCAAAATAGCTCAGCACTGCTGCACCTAACAAGCTCAGCCCTGCCGCACCTAACAAGCTCAGCACTACTGCATCTCACAAGCTCGGCTCTGCCGCATCTAACAAGCTCGGCACTGCTGTACCGAAGAAGCTCAGCTCTGCAGCACCTAACAAGCTCAGCACTACTGCACCTAACAAAGCTCAGCTCTGCTGCATCTTGCAAGCTCGGCCCTGCTGCACCTAACAAGCTCGGCTCTGCTACATCTAACAAGCTTAGCCTTGCTTTATCTAACAAGCTCGGCACTGCTGTACCGAAGAAGCATAGCTCTGCAGCACCTAACAAGCTCAGCACTACTGCATCTCACAAGCTCGGCCCTGCTGCACCTAAGAAGCTCGGCTCTGCTACATCTAACAAGCTCGGCCCTGCTGTATCTAACAAGCTCGGCCCTGCTGCGTCTAACAAGCTCGGCCCTGCTGCATCTAACAAGCTCGGCCCTGCTGCATCTAACAAGCTCGGCCCTGCTGCATCTAACAAGCTCGGCCCTGCTGCATCTAACAAGCTCGGCTCTGCTGCGTCTAACAAGCTCGGCCCTGCTGCATCTAACAAGCTCGGCCCTGCTGCATCTAACAAGCTCGGCCCTGCTGCATCTAACAAGCTCGGCCCTGCTGCATCTAACAAGCTCGGCCCTGCTGCATCTAACAAGCTCGGCCCTGCTGCATCTAACAAGCTCGGCCCTGCTGTATCTAACAAGCTCGGCCCTGCTGCATCTAACAAGCTCGGCCCTGCTGCATCTAACAAGCTCGGCCCTGCTGCATCTAACAAGCTCGGCCCTGCTGCATCTAACAAGCTCGGCCCTGCTTCATCTAACAAGCTCGGCTCTGCTGCATCTAACAAGCTCGGCCCTGCTGCACCTAACAAGCTCGGCCCTGCTGCACCTAACAAGCTCGGCCCTGCTGCATCTAACAAGCTCGGCTCTGCTGCATCTAACAAGCTCGGCCCTGCTGCATCTAACAAGCTCGGCCCTGCTGCATCTAACAAGCTCGGCCCTGCTGCATCTAACAAGCTCGGCCCTGCTGCATCTAACAAGCTCGGCCCTGCTGCATCTAACAAGCTCGGCCCTGCTGCATCTAACAAGCTCGGCCCTGCTGCATCTAACAAGCTCGGCCCTGCTGCATCTAACAAGCTCGGCCCTGCTGCATCTAACAAGCTCGGCCCTGCTGCATCTAACAAGCTCGGCCCTGCTGCATCTAACAAGCTCGGCCCTGCTGCATCTAACAAGCTCGGCCCTGCTGCATCTAACAAGCTTAAACCACATATGGAACGGTGACAAACTTTCCTGGTAGGGAACAGCCCTTACCGCCCCAGAATGCCTCTTGTCACTGAGTGTGTCCGGTTGAATAAATATTAGCGCCCCCCTCATTACTGTGGCGGTGTCAGGGTGACTGCTCTGGGGCGGGATGTGAGGAATACATTAGGATTTCATGAACAGGGACTGCTCTGTCTCCTTCCTGCACAGCAGTGAGATTTATGGGGCCGGGGGACATTAGCAGCGGGGCCCTTCTCTCCATCAGGCCTGAATCTGATTTCCTGTAGGGCCGCAGTCAGGCGGGTTTAAACATTTCAGTATGTGGCGAGAAGCCCCTGTAATAAATATCACTTCACAGCAGGTTCCAGGGGCTGAGGGTGTCAGGGGCACGAGCACAACTCTGCTGACCCCCCATTCCTTCACATCTCAGGAATGCTCAACAAATTGAAGCAATGTGCATTGGCGCCTACACCGCCCTGCAAGGGTGACTACTGCCAGCAGCTGGCGGGTGAGATACCAGGCCGCCATCTACCACCAATACCGTTAACCCTGTCAGGGCACACGGACCGTAACATGTCCCAGAGACCCCCAATAAAATACATATATTCTACATAGGAGCAGTATTATAGTAGTTATATTCCTGTACATAGGAGCAGTATTATAGCAGTTATATTCTTGTACATAGGAGCAGTATTATAGTAGTTATATTCCAGTACATAGGAGGCAGTATTATTGTAGTTATATTCTTGTACATAGGAGTAGTATTATAGTAGTTATATTCTTGTACTTAGGAGCAGTATTATAGTAGTTATATTCTTGTACATAGGAGGCAGTATTATAGTAGTTATATTCTTGCACATAGGAGCAGTATTATAGTAGTTATATTCCTGTACATAGGAGCAGTATTATAGTAGTTATATTCTTGTACATAGGAGGCAGTATTATAGTAGTTATATTCCAGTACATAGGAGGCAGTATTATAGTAGTTATATTCCTGTACATAGGAGCAGTATTATAGTAGTTATATTCTTGTACATAGGAGCAGTATTATAGTAGTTATATTCCAGTACATAGGAGGCAGTATTATTGTAGTTATATTCTTGTACATAGGAGTAGTATTATAGTAGTTATATTCTTGTACTTAGGAGCAGTATTATAGTAGTTATATTCTTGTACATAGGAGGCAGTATTATAGTAGTTATATTCTTGCACATAGGAGCAGTATTATAGTAGTTATATTCCTGTACATAGGAGCAGTATTATAGTAGTTATATTCTTGTACATAGGAGGCAGTATTATAGTAGTTATATTCCAGTACATAGGAGGCAGTATTATTGTAGTTATATTCTTGTACATAGGAGTAGTATTATAGCAGTTATATTCTTGTACATAGGAGCAGTATTATAGTAGTTATATTCTTGCACATAGGAGCAGTATTATAGTAGTTATATTCCTGTACATAGGAGCAGTATTATAGTAGTTATATTCTTGTACATAGGAGGCAGTATTATAGTAGTTATATTCTTGTACATAGGAGCAGTATTATAGTAGTTATATTCTTGTACATAGGAGCAGTATTATAGTAGTTATATTCTTGTACATAGGAGCAGTATTATAGCAGTTATATTCTTGTACATAGGAGGCAGTATTATAGTAGTTATATTCTTGTACATAGGAGGCAGTATTATAGTAGTTATATTCTTGTACATAGGAGCAGTATTATAGTAGTTATATTCCTGCATATAGGAGCAGTATTATAGTAGTATATTCTTGTACATAGGAGGCAGTATTATAGTAGTTATATTCTTGTACATAGGAGGCAGTATTATAGTAGTTATATTCTTGTACATAGGAGCAGTATTATAGTAGTTATATTCTTGTACATAGGAGCAGTATTATAGTAGTTATATTCTTGTACATAGGAGCAGTATTATAGTAGTTATATTCTTGTACATAGGAGCAGTATTATAGTAGTTATATTCCTTGTACATAGGAGCAGTATTATAGTAGTTATATTCTTGTACATAGGAGCAGTATTATAGTAGTTATATTCTTGTACATAGGAGGCAGTATTATAGTAGTTATATTCCTGTACATAGGAGGCAGTATTATAGTAGTTATATTCTTGTACATAGGAGGCAGTATTATAGTAGTTATATTCTTGTACATAGGAGCAGTATTATAGTAGTTATATTCTTGTACATAGGAGCAGTATTATAGTAGTTATATTCTTGTACATAGGAGGCAGTATTATAGTAGTTATATTCTTGTACATAGGAGGCAGTATTATAGTAGTTATATTCTTGTACATAGGGCAGTATTATAGTAGTTATATTCTTGTACATAGGAGCAGTATTATAGCAGTTATATTCTTGTACATAGGAGGCAGTATTATAGTAGTTATATTCTTGTACATAGGAGGCAGTATTATAGTAGTTATATTCTTGTACATAGGAGCAGTATTATAGTAGTTATATTCTTGTACATAGGAGCAGTATTATAGTAGTTATATTCTTGTACATAGGAGCAGTATTATAGTAGTTATATTCTTGTACATAGGAGGCAGTATTATAGTAGTTATAGTCTTGTACATAGGAGCAGTATTATAGTAGTTATATTCTTGTACATAGGAGCAGTATTATAGTAGTTATATTCTTGTACATAGGAGGCAGTATTATAGTAGTTATATTCTTGTACATAGGAGCAGTATTATAGTAGTTATATTCTTGTACATAGGAGCAGTATATAGTAGTTATATTCTGTACATAGGAGGCAGTATTATAGTAGTATATTCTTGTACATAGGAGCAGTATTATAGTAGTTATATTCTTGTACATAGGAGCAGTATTATAGTAGTTATATTCTTGTACATAGGAGCAGTATTATAGTAGTTATATTCTTGTACATAGGAGGCAGTATTATAGTAGTTATATTCTTGTACATAGGAGCAGTATTATAGTAGTTATATTCTTGTACATAGGAGCAGTATTATAGTAGTTATATTCTTGTACATAGGAGCAGTATTATAGTAGTTATATTGCATAGGAGGCAGTATTATAGTAGTATTATTTGTACATAGGAGCAGTATTATAGTAGTTATATTCTTGTACATAGGAGGCAGTATTATAGTAGTTATATTCTTGTACATAGGAGCAGTATTATAGTAGTTATATTCTTGTACATAGGAGGCAGTATTATAGTAGTTATATTCTTGTACATAGGAGCAGTATTATAGTAGTTATATTCTTGTACATAGGAGCAGTATTATAGTAGTTATATTCTTGTACATAGGAGCAGTATTATAGTAGTTATATTCTTGTACATAGGAGCAGTATTATAGTAGTTATATTCTTGTACATAGGAGCAGTATTATAGTAGTTATATTCTTGTACATAGGATCAGTATTATAGTAGTTATATTCTTGTACATAGGAGCAGTATTATAGTAGTTATATTCTTGTACATAGGAGCAGTATTATAGTATTATAGTCTTGTACATAGGAGCAGTATTATAGTAGTTATATTCTTGTACATAGGAGCAGTATTATAGTATTTATATTCTTGTACATAGGAGCAGTATTATAGTAGTTATATTCTTGTACATAGGAGCAGTATTATAGTAGTTATATTCTTGTACATAGGGAGCAGTATTATAGTAGTTATATTCTTGTACATAGGAGCAGTATTATAGTAGTTATATTCTTGTACATAGGGAGCAGTATTATAGTAGTTATATTCTTGTACATAGGAGCAGTATTATAGTAGTTATATTCTTGTACATAGGGGCAGTATTATAGTAGTTATATTCTTGTACATAGGAGGCAGTATTATAGTAGTTATATTCTTGTACACAGGAGCAGTATTATAGTAGTTATATTCTGTACATAGGAGCAGTATTATAGTAGTTATATTCTTGTACATAGGAGGCAGTATTATAGTAGTTATATTCTTGTACATAGGAGCAGTATTATAGTAGTTATATTCTTGTGCATAGGGGCAGTATTATAGTAGTTATATTCTTGTACACAGGAGCAGTATTATAGTAGTTATATTCTTGTACATAGGAGCAGTATTATAGTAGTTATATTCTTGTACATAGGAGCAGTATTATAGTAGTTATATTCTTGTACATAGGAGGCAGTATTATAGTAGTTATATTCTTGTACATAGGAGGCAGTATTATAGCAGTTATATTCTTGTACATAGGAGCAGTATTATAGTAGTTATATTCTTGTACATAGGAGCAGTATTATAGTAGTTATATTCTTGTGCATAGGGGCAGTATTATAGTAGTTATATTCTTGTACACAGGAGCAGTATTATAGTAGTTATATTCTTGTACATAGGAGCAGTATTATAGTAGTTATATTCTTGTACATAGGAGCAGTATTATAGTAGTTATATTCTTGTACATAGGAGGCAGTATTATAGTAGTTATATTCTTGTACATAGGAGGCAGTATTATAGCAGTTTTATTCTTGTACATAGGAGCAGTATTATAGCAGTTATATTCTTGTACATATGGTATTATGGGAGCAATAATTAGGTTATTACTAGTCCTGTACATATCACTGGTGACTGGATTCTCCCAGTAACGTTCTTATGTTGGGTTGCGATGTCGGTATACTAGATTGCTGCCAGTTTTTGTCTGCTCTTGTGAAGTTTGCGGCTTTATAGTTCTGTTCCTATTGTAGCTGGATATTCAGAGAACAGGTGTTCAGCGCCAGCTCCTTCGGTCCGGAACCACAGCTCTGCAGTTCTTACCCCAATTATCACTGGTTAACTTGAAGGGTCGTTATTACAGAGGAGGTGAGGGTGACAGCTCCTGAGGGGAGGGTGGCGGAGGAAGAAGGAAAAGAGAGGCTGGTAACGAGCTCCTGGACCCCATTACGTCATTTCTTTGCAGCTCTTAGTTCCTTCTGATTGGTTCCAGATTCGTTTTGGGGGAATAACAGAACTGACCCAAAACCTGCGGGTGGGGGAGTCACAGACACTCTCACCCCGTCTACCTTGGCACTAAAGAATCCTTCCCATTATCGTCAATTATCTGTTTCTGGGAAAGCTGGATGTCCAGGCCTGTCTATGTAGGACGTAGTGGCAGGGCGTCTAAACGATTGGGGGATATTGATGATATGGCACCCGGCTGTGGGTACATGGCTGCCCACCCAGGTGACATGTTGTTCTGTTGTCAAAGTGGTGACACCCGAGGGGTGTGAAAACAAACAGGTCGCCCCCCCCCCCTCCCCCAACTGATAACGGACAGCGATAACATGGCTGTAATAACACAAGGACACCAGGGACCTGATGGAAAACAAACAGGGTCAGAAGAGCTAACAGTTTATGTTACCCTGGGGTCAGACCTCATTCCATACTGACCCCCAGAGGACCTTACAGGATGGAGGGAGACATTGCAAACTTAGATACAGTATCACATGTCAAAATTAGATACACAGCTCAGGACACAGTATCACACAAGAGAGGATTAGATACACAGCTCAGCAGACAGTATCACACAAGAGAGGATTAGATACACAGCTCAGCAGACAGTATCACACAGGATAGGATTAGATACACGGCTCAGCAGATAGTATCACACAGGAGAGGATTAGATACACAGCTCAGCAGACAGTATCACACAGGATAGGATTAGATACACAGCTCAGGCAGTATCACACAGGATAGGATTAGATACACAGCTCAGCAGACAGTATCACACAGGATAGGATTAGATACACAGCTCAGCAGATAGTATCACACAGGAGAGGATTAGATACACAGCTCAGCAGACAGTATCACACAGGATAGGATTAGATACACAGCTCAGCAGACAGTATCACACAGGATAGGATTAGATACACAGCTCAGCAGACAGTATCACTCAGGATAGGATTAGATACACAGCTCAGCAGACAGAATCACACATGATAGGATTAGATACACGGCTCAGCAGATAGTATCACACAGGAGAGGATTAGATACACAGCTCAGCAGACAGTATCACACAGGATAGGATTAGATACACAGCTCAGCAGACAGTATCACACAGGATAGGATTAGATACACAGCTCAGCAGACAGTATCACACAGGATAGGATTAGATACACAGCTCAGCAGAGAGTATCACATGTCAAAATTAGATACACAGCTCAGGACACAGTATCACACAAGAGAGGATTAGATACACAGCTCAGCAGACAGTATCACACAAGAGAGGATTAGATACACAGCTCAGCAGACAGTATCACACAGGATAGGATTAGATACACGGCTCAGCAGACAGTATCACACAGGATAGGATTAGATACACAGCTCAGCAGACAGTATCACACAGGAGAGGATTAGATACACAGCTCAGCAGACAGTATCACACAGGATAGGATTAGATACACAGCTCAGCAGACAGTATCACACAGGATAGGATTAGATACACAGCTCAGCAGACAGTATCACACAGGATAGGATTAGATACACAGCTCAGCAGACAGTATCACACAGGAGAGGATTAGATACACAGCTCAGCAGACAGTATCACACAGGATAGGATTAGATACACAGCTCAGCAGACAGTATCACACAGGATAGGATTAGATACACAGCTCAGCAGACAGTATCACACAGGAGAGGATTAGATACACAGCTCAGCAGACAGTATCACACAGGATAGGATTAGATACACAGCTCAGCAGACAGTATCACACAGGAGAGGATTAGATACACAGCTCAGCAGACAGTATCACACAGGATAGGATTAGATACACAGCTCAGCAGACAGTATCACACAGGATAGGATTAGATACACGGCTCAGCAGACAGTATCACACAGGACAGGATTAGATACACAGCTCAGCAGACAGTATCACACAGGATAGGATTAGATACACAGCTCAGCAGACAGTATCACACAGGATAGGATTAGATACACAGCTCAGCAGACAGTATCACACAGGATAGGATTAGATACACAGCTCAGCAGACAGTATCACACAGGACAGGATTAGATACACAGCTCAGCAGACAGTATCACACAGGACAGGATTAGATACACAGCTCAGCAGACAGTATCACACAGGATAGGATTAGATACACAGCTCAGCAGACAGTATCACACAGGATAGGATTAGATACACAGCTCAGCAGACAGTATCACACAGGATAGGATTAGATACACAGCTCAGCAGACAGTATCACACAGGATAGGATTAGATACACAGCTCAGCAGACAGTATCACACAGGATAGGATTAGATACACAGCTCAGCAGACAGTATCACACAGGATAGGATTAGATACACAGCTCAGCAGACAGTATCACACAGGATAGGATTAGATACACAGCTCAGCAGACAGTATCACACAGGATAGGATTAGATACACAGCTCAGCAGACAGTATCACACAGGATAGGATTAGATACACAGCTCAGCAGACAGTATCACACAGGATAGGATTAGATACACAGCTCAGCAGACAGTATCACACAGGATAGGATTAGATACACAGCTCAGCAGACAGTATCACACAGGATAGGATTAGATACACAGCTCAGCAGACAGTATCACACAGGATAGGATTAGATACACAGCTCAGCAGACAGTATCACACAGGATAGGATTAGATACACAGCTCAGCAGACAGTATCACACAGGATAGGATTAGATACACAGCTCAGCAGACAGTATCACACAGGATAGGATTAGATACACAGCTCAGCAGACAGTATCACACAGGATAGGATTAGATACACAGCTCAGCAGGACAGTATCACACAGGATAGGATTAGATACACAGCTCAGCAGACAGTATCACACAGGATAGGATTAGATACACAGCTCAGCAGACAGTATCACACAGGATAGGATTAGATACACAGCTCAGCAGGCAGTATCACACATGATAGGATTAGATACACAGCTCAGCAGTATCACACAGGATAGGATTGATACACAGCTCAGCAGACAGTATCACACAGGACAGGATTAGATACACAGCTCAGCAGACAGTATCACACAGGATAGGATTAGATACACAGCTCAGCAGACAGTATCACACAGGATAGGATTAGATACACAGCTCAGCAGCAGTATCACACAGGATAGGATTAGATACACAGCTCAGCAGACAGTATCACACAGGATAGGATTAGATACACAGCTCAGCAGGCAGTATCACACAGGATAGGATTAGATACACAGCTCAGCAGACAGTATCACACAGGATAGGATTAGATACACAGCTCAGCAGGCAGTATCACACAGGATAGGATTAGATACACAGCTCAGCAGACAGTATCACACAGGATAGGATTAGATACACAGCTCAGCAGGCAGTATCACACAGGATAGGATTAGATACACAGCTCAGCAGACAGTATCACACAGGATAGGATTAGATACACAGCTCATGCAGACAGTATCACACAGGATAGGATTAGATACACAGCTCAGCAGACAGTATCACACAGGACAGGATTAGATACACAGCTCAGCAGGCAGTATCACACAGGATAGGATTAGATACACAGCTCAGCAGACAGTATCACACAGGATAGGATTAGATACACAGCTCAGCAGGCAGTATCACACAAGATAGGATTAGATACAGAGCTCAGCAGACAGTATCACACAGGATAGGATTAGATACACAGCTCAGCAGGCAGTATCACACAGGATAGGATTAGATACACAGCTCAGCAGACAGTATCACACAGGACAGGATTAGATACACAGCTCAGCAGGCAGTATCACACAGGATAGGATTAGATACACAGCTCAGCAGACAGTATCACACAGGACAGGATTAGATACACAGCTCAGCAGACAGTATCACACAGGACAGGATTAGATACACAGCTCAGCAGACAGTATCACACAGGATAAAATATACTTGTCACTAGTTGTGCACTTTAATTTTTTGGGGTGTCAGGTCCCCCGGTTGCCGCTGCTCTTGATGTTCTGTGTCCTGGGGCTTATTTGGCTGTGACGAGGCGACAGAGCGTGCCCTGGCTATTCTGCAGCATGAATGGCCCCTCTTGAGTGCTCAGTGGAGTGCAGGATCATTGCCCCCCACCCCTGGCAGCCCACTCCTCCAGATGGATTAATCCCTGGGTGTAAGGGAAGCTAAGTGTGAGCGGGGAGATGGCCTGGAATGTGCCTCTCACAGTTTATTCAGCAGTTCAGAGGCACAAAGAGAAGCCTGGCACCTCTCACCCTGCACCACCGGACATTAACCCTCTCCTCCCTGAGCTATATTCACTGTGTACATACATTACAGTACTTATCCTGTACTGATCCTAAACTATTTATTCTCCAGAGCTGCACTCACTATTCTGCTGGTGCAGTCACTGTGTACATACATTACTTATCCTGTACTGATCCTGAGTTACATCCTGTATTATCCTCCAGAGCTGCACTCACTATTCTGCTGGTGCAGTCACTGTGTATGTACATTACTTATCCTGTACTGATCCTGAGTTACACCCTGTATTATCCTCCAGAGCTGCACTCACTATTCTGCTGGTGCAGTCACTGTGTACATACAGTACTTATCCTGTACTGATCCTGAGTTACATCCAGTATTATACTCCAGAGCTGCACTCACTATTCTGCTGGTGCAGTCACTGTGTACATACATTACTTATCCTGTACTGATCCTGAGTTACATCCTGTATTATACTCCAGAGCTGCACTCACTATTCTGCTGGTGCAGTCACTGTGTACATACATTACTTATCCTGTACTGATCCTGAGTTACACCCTGTATTATCCTCCAGAGCTGCACTCACTATTCTGCTGGTGGAGTCACTGTGTCCATACATTACTTATCCTGTACTGATCCTGAGTTACATCCTGTATTATACTCCAGAGCTGCACTCACTATTCTGCTGGTGCAGTCACTGTGTACATACATTACTTATCCTGTACTGATCCTGAGTTACATCCTGTATTATACTCCAGAGCTGCACTCACTATTCTGCTGGTGCAGTCACTGTGTACATACATGACTTATCCTGTACTGATCCTCAGTTACATCCTGTATTATACCCCAGAGCTGCACTCACTATTCTGCTGGTGCAGTCACTGTGTACATACATTACTTATCCTGTACTGATCCTGAGTTACATCCTGTACTATACTCCAGAGCTGCCCTCACTATTCTGCTGGCACAGTCACTGTGTACATACATTACTTATCTATACTACCCTCCTGCTTGTTCAGTGTCTACTCCTAGATTGCTTTGTACAATTATCTGATATTTGAACTATTAGGGGATTTCTGGCACAAGCTTGCTATTTCCTGTATAATCTAGAAGAATAGTGAGTGCAGCTCTGGAGTATAATACAGGTGCATATAAACTAGAGTTAGGGGACAGCTTATATATTGTATATAGGAAGAGCATGAATCTGACACCCCCAGACAGGCGGAACATCTGTGGATGACGGAAGATCAGTTTCTCAATGTTTTTTGATGAGGGACTGATACGAGGGCCCCATGTAATGCCTCATTAGGGCCCGGGGGACCCTTAATGACCCGCGGATGATACTGTGTAATTGGGCCTCTAGATCTGCAACTTATCAGGCGCTGCGCTGTGATGTATGGACCGAGATCTCCGAGGAAATTAATAGCAGCTCAAGAGTCTCCTGCAGATGTTCAGGAAGTCAGGGGTCAGAATAAAGCCGGTGCTGCAGAATGCATCCATATGTACATGTCAGAGCAATGCTCTGCAGAACTCGCTGGTGTAATAATCTGCAGAATGCATCCATATGTACATGTCAGTGCAATGCTCTGCAGAACTCGCTGGTGTAATAATCTGCAGAATGCATCCATATGTACATGTCAGAGCAATGCTCTGCAGAGCTCGCTGGTGTAATAATCTGCAGAATGCATCCATATGTACATGTCAGTGCAATGCTCTGCAGAGCTCGCTGGTGTAATAATCTGCAGAATGCATCCATATGTACATGTCAGAGCAATGCTCTGCAGAGCTCGCTGGTGTAATAATCTGCAGAATGCATCCATATGTACATGTCAGAGCAATGCTCTGCAGAACTTGCCAGAGTAATAATCTGCAGAATATAAAACCATGTACATGCCATAGATATGCAGAGGCAGAGCAATGCTCTGCAGATCTGTGGATAGCTGAGTAATGAGCTGCAGATTATACATGCCAGCCCGTGGCATGCATAGAATTTTTACGGTCTTGGCGCAGCCCCGGCCACCGGAGTGCAGAAGTTTGTGCCCCCCTGGAGTCTCCAGTTGTTGGCAGCTGCCCGCTCTGTGGCCTGGCTCCGACCACCTATACTGGGGCCAGGTGTGACGACTTATGCAGCATGTGTCCCCTGGACCTCACAGGAGCTGGCCGGAGCCCCTGCTTCTATCAGTGGGAGACCCCATGCCGTCTCAGCTGGATGATCAGAGTTGTAGTTGTTACATCGCTCACACAATCATCCTTTCAGATCCAGTCATGAATGTTTTTGGGCTCCAGTGGCTTCCATTCTTGTCTGGTCTTGGGGCGGTGACCAGAGTCTGCAGAGCGTCGCAGCACCCGGCGCGGAGGACCCAGAGCATCCGTGTTCTAGAGAGGAGGGGGGGGGGGGGGGCGGCCGGACTGCAATAAAAACTCATCTATGGGAATGAACCAATCAAAAAATATCACAGGAGACGCCGGTCCGACCCACGGCGGAGGAGACCCAGTGATAAGGACCATCGTACGACCATGTCGTCTCCTGTCCGACCACCAGGATATTGGGGGAGCGCTCACAGTACAGCCCCCATATACCCTACTTAAAGGGGCGCTCCAGTCTTACGTCAAAAAATCTTCCTCGTCAAATAAATGGAAAGTTCTGCAACTCTTGTGTTTCAATTCGTCACTTTTTCAAGATCTCTGCTTGCTTTCTGTCAACTGGGATGTTCTTGTGTACGTTTCGACGCTGCTAAGCTGTGCGGACCTAATACCTCTCACAGCTGGGGGTTTGTTGCATTTATATCCAGTCTAGACAATCCGTCAACGGTTTGTTACAATGTATCAGCGAAGACTTTCGCTCACTGGATACAAATGTAACAAACCCTCAGCTGTGAGAAGTGTTAGGTCAGGTATTTAGCATACTTGCGGGGGTACAAACATGACCCCTGTAATATTCTGCAGGGTGGGGGTCCCGCTGCTGGCTGAAGACCCTCCCAGAAATCCCCTGCGTCCCCCAGAGCTGCGGTGAGCTCTCCTGCTTCCTTCATCATCTGGTCTGCAAGGTTGTCAGGTGTCAGGCCCCTGCCGATCTCATGCTGGGGAAAATCCCAGAGAATCCCTAAGATTAGAAAAACATGGCGGATTTCTTCCAAAAGCAGCGCCACCCCTGACCACAGGTCGTCTGTAGCATTGAAGTGCAGCCGGGCTGCAATACCAGGCACAACCCATAGACAGGAGTGGCGCTGTTGCTAAACTTGGACGAGCCCCACCCCCAACCCACCTAGGAGCACCCACAACACCTGCCAGAAACTCTGTGACTCTTCATCCGGGCCCCTCCTTGGTTCTGTTATAGGGAACCCCCCGGCGGTACAACCTGTTGCCACCCATCGGGGCGCGGTCGCAGACCCCCATACACATTAGATGGTCGGCTGGTATTTACCTAATGTGGTCCTGATAATGTGGATCGCGGCAGGAATCCGGAGGAGAAGGCTGGTGAAGGGTTAACGGCGGTTTACGAGAATCCTTCACACCTGTGTGTTTACAGGCCCCCCGCGCCCCGTCTCCCGCACTTCCCCGCGCTGGGTCCGAGCCCAGTGAGTCAACCTAAAAATACCAAGAGCTCTTATTGGAAACACATGGCGGGGGCCGGGCCGGGGCGGCCAAAGGCTCCGTTTATTTAGTTCTGGCTCTGCCTGTGATGTGAAGAACAACAGTGCCCCCCCCCCCCTCCAAAGACACAACTAAGTGTTGTTTGTGTGAATATACCCCGCAGCTGTCCGACTCACACGCCAGGACGCACTCCGGGGAAACACGTGTTTGTGTAATAGAGGTGCGAAGTGTCACCGGATCCATCATCACCGAGCGAAAGTGAACACAACGGGCAGGCGACATACCTCTATATGAAAGATACCCAGGTTATACCAGCACGGTCCATATCACTATATACAAGAAGATGTATCACCTATACCAGCTGTACATGTATAATTTATATACAGGAGATGCCCAGGTTATACCAGCATGGTCCATATTACTATATACAAGAAGATGTGTAACTTATACCAGCTGTACATATATAATTATATACAGGAGATGCCCAGGTTATACCAGCATGGTCCATATCACTATATACAAGAAGATGTATAACTTATACCAGCTGTACATATATAATTATATACAGGAGATACCCAGGTTATACCCGCATGGTCCATATTACTATATACAAGAAGATGTGTAACTTATACCAGCTGTACATATATAATTATATACAGGAGATGCCCAGGTTATACCAGCATGGTCCATATCACTATATACAAGAAGATGTATAACTTATACCAGCTGTACATATATAATTATATACAGGAGATGCCCAGGTTATACCAGCACGGTCCATATCACTGTATACAAGAAGATGTATAACTTATACCAGCTGTACATATATAATTATATACAGGGATGCCCAGGTTATACCCGCATGGTCCATATCACTATATACAAGAAGATGTATAACTTATACCAGCTGTACATATATAATTATATACAGGAGATGCCCAGGTTATACCAGCATGGTCCATATCACTATATACAAGAAGATGTATAACTTATACCAGCTGTACATATATAATTATATACAGGAGATGCCCAGGTTATACCAGCATGGTCCATATCACTATATACAAGAAGATGTATAACTTATACCAGCTGTACCTATATAATTATATACAGGAGATGCCCAGGTTATACCAGCATGGTCCATATCACTATATACAAGATGTATCACCTATACCAGCCGTACATATATAATTATATACAGGAGATGCCCAGGTTATACCAGCATGGTCCATATCACTATATACAAGAAGATGTATAACTTATACCAGCTGTACATATATAATTATATACAGGAGATGCCCAGGTTATACCAGCATGCTCCATATCACTATATACAAGAAGATGTGTAACTTATACCAGCTGTACATATATAATTATATACAGGAGATGCCCAGGTTATACCAGCATGGTCCATATCACTATATACAAGAAGATGTATAACTTATACCAGCTGTACATATATAATTATATACAGGAGATGCCCAGGTTATACCAGCATGGTCCACATCACTATATACAAGAAGATGTATAAGGCCCCTTTCACACGGGCGAGATTTCCGTGCGGGTGCGATGCGTGAGTTGAACGCACTACACCCGCACTGAATCCTGACCCATTCATTTCTATGGGGCTGTTCACATGAGCGGTGATTTTCACGCATCACTTATGCGTTGCGTGAAAATCGCAGCATGTTCTATATTCTGCGTTTTTCACGTAACGCAGGCCCCATAGAAATGAATGGGGTTGCGTGAAAATCGCAAGCATCCGCAAGCAAGTGCGGATGCGGTGCGATTTTCACGCATGGGTTCTAGGTGACAGTCTATTCACTGTATTATTTTCCCTTATAACATGGTTATAAGGGAAAATAATAGCATTCCGACTACAGAATGCTTAGTATAATGGTGCTGGGAGGGTTAAAAAAAATAAAAAAGTTAACTCACCTTATCCCCATGATCGCCTAGTTCCCGGTCGGTCTCTTCTTTAGCTGTGGCTAAAGGACCTTTGGTGATGTCAGATCACATGCTCCATCACCATGGTGATGGACCATGTGATTGGAGCATGTGATCTGACATCACCAAAGGTCATTCAGCCCAAGCCCACAGCTAGAGAAGAGACCGACCGGGAACTACACGATCTTGGGGATAAGGTGAGTTAACGTTTTTATTTTTTTTTAACCCTTCCAGCCCTATTATACTATGCATTCTGTATTCAGAATGCTATTATTTTCCCTTATAACCATGTTATAAGGGAAAATAATAGAATCTTCAGAACATCAATCCCAAGCCCGAACTGCTGTGAAGAAGTTCGGGTTTGGGTACCAAACATGCGCGATTTTTCTCACGCGAGTGCAAAACGCATGACAATGTTTTGCACTCGCGCGGAAAAATCGCGGGTGTTTCCGCAACGCACCCGCACATTTTTCCGCAACGCCCGTGTGAAACCAGCCTAACTTATACCAGCTGTACCTATATAATTATATACAGGAGATGCCCAGGTTATACCAGCATGGTCCATATCACTATATACAAGAAGATGTATAACTTATACCAGCTGCACATATATAATTATATACAGGAGATGCCCAGGTTATACCAGCATGGTCCATATCACTGTATACAAGAAGATGTATAACTTATACCAGCTGTACATATATAATTATATACAGGAGATGCCCAGGTTATACCCGCTGTACATATATAATTATATACAGGAGATGCCCAGGTTATACCAGCATGCTCCATATCACTATATACAAGAAGATGTATAACTTATACCAGCTCTACATATATAATTATATACAGGAGATACCCAGGTTATACCAGCATGGAAATTCCCAGGTTATAGCAGCATGGTCCATATCACTGTATACAGGAAGATGTATAACTTATACCAGCCGTACATGTATAATTATATACAGGAGATGCCCAGGTTATACCAGCATGCTCCATATCACTATATACAAGAAGATGTATAACTTATACCAGCTGTACATGTATAATTATATACAGGAGATACCCAGGTTATACCAGCACGGTCCATATCACTATATACAAGAAGATGTATAACTTATACCAGCCGTACATGTATAATTATATACAGGAGATACCCAGGTTATACCAGCTGTACTTATAGAATTATATACAGGAGATACCCAGGTTATACCAGCACGGTCCATATCACTGTATACAAGAAGATGTATAACTTATACCAGCTGCACATATATAATTATATACAGGAGATGCCCAGGTTATACCAGCACGGTCCATATCACTGTATACAAGAAGATGTATAACATATACCAGCTGTACATATATAGTTATATACAGGAGATACCCAGGTTATACCAGCATGCTCCATATCACTATATACAAGAAGATGTATAACTTATACCAGCTGTACATATATAATTATATACAGGAGATGCCCAGGTTATACCAGCATGGTCCATATCACTATATACAAGAAGATGTATAACTTATACCAGCTGTACATATATAATTGTATACAGGAGATGCCCAGGTTATACCAGCATGGTCCATATCACTATATACAAGAAGATGTATAACTTATACCAGCCGTACATGTATAATTATATACAGGAGATACCCAGGTTATACCAGCTGTACATATATAGTTATATACAGGAGATACCCAGGTTATACCAGCATGCTCCATATCACTATATACAAGAAGATGTATAACTTATACCAGCTGTACATATATAATTATATACAGGAGATGCCCAGGTTATACCCGCATGCTCCATATCACTATATACAAGAAGATGTAAAACTTATACCAGCTGTACATATATAATTATATACAGGAGATACCCAGGTTATACCAGCATAGTCCATATCACTATATACAAGAAGATGTAAAACTTATACCAGCTGTACATATATAATTATATACAGGAGATGCCCAGGTTATACCAGCATGGTCCATATCACTATATACAAGAAGATGTATAACTTATACCAGCTGTACATATATAATTATATACAGGAGATGCCCAGGTTATACCAGCATGCTCCATATCACTATATACAAGACGATGTATAACTTCTACCAGCTGTACATATATAATTATATACAGGAGATACCCAGGTTATACCAGCTGTACATATATAATTATATACAGGAGATACCCAGGTTATACCAGCTGTACATATATAATTATATACAGGAGATGCCCAGGTTATACCAGCATGGTCCATATCACTGTATACAAGAAGATGTATAACTTATACCAGCTGTACATATATAATTATATACAGGAGATGCCCAGGTTATACCAGCATGGTCCATATCACTATATACAAGAAGATGTATAACTTATACCAGCTGTACATATATAATTATATACAGGAGATGCCCAGGTTATACCAGCATGGTCCATATCACTATATACAAGAAGATGTATAACTTATATCAGCTGTACATATATAATTATATACAGGAGATGCCCAGGTTATACCAGCATGGTCCATATCACTATATACAAGAAGATGTATAACTTACACCAGCTGTACATATATAATTATATACAGGAGATGCCCAGGTTATACCGGCATGGTCCACATCACTGTATATAGGAGGATGATGTACGGACTGCTATGGTTTGGCGGTTGCACACTTTCTGATTTGCATACATGTTTTAGGATCTGTTCGTGACTTGTTTGGATCGGTTCCCTGTTTATCGTCCTTGGGGGAAAGGCTCCTTCCATGAATCATTCAGTGGATTTTGGGAACTCCCTGAGCACGGAGCCAGGACCTGGGAGGCAGGCGGCCCCATCATGTAAGGTAACACTGTTCAAGCGCTGCCGGACCCTAACGTCTCAGGGTTCTTGGCCTCGTGGTATTGGTCAAGTCACAAACAGATTATGTCCGGCTTCACATTGCGGTTCTGTCCTGCGTTTAACATATCCACATGGTGTACCCTGCTGGACTCTGCAGGACGGAGAGGCGTAGTGTACTGCACTTTTGCATCCTTTTTTTCCAATATATCTTGTGACACAGTGAGAGGTTTTGTCGGTGAAAACTGGTATTTTCCTCCCAGCATGTGCTGCTGGGCTGATTTACAGCCAGGTGAGGTCAAATACCGGACCGGATTTTAAGTGCCGCCCGGGTTTTGGCAGCACCTGGCTGTCCTTAAATAGGCAGCTGGGCTCAGAAGCCAGGTCTCTGTGTTGGGATCTGGGAGCCTTGTGTCTGGGTGAAGGCTGGCTACCTGTTTGGCATGAAAACAGTTTGGTGCTGCTATGGTTAAGGACTCTTTGAGGCAGAATTGCTGCATGGTGTGAATTACCACCAACACCGCAAGGTGACTTTTTGTTTGATTGTGACTGCTTGCTTTGTCGCTTGCCTAAAGTGTGAATAAAACACTGAACTGTTTGATCCAAAGAACTTGTTGTTGCCTCTATACTGCGTCCCCGAATCCTGTCTACTAGAGCGAAACCCTACAATATATATATGTTACATATAAGACAAAAAACGTGAGGTGAACCCGGCCTGAACTGTGCTCAATTTACAGAAGAGCAGACTTTATTGCAGCATATGAGTCGTACAGATGAGGGTCACACCCTACAGAGTACAATGATGAAGTTGTTCTGTTCCTCAGTTTTGGAGACAAGGTGGTTGTTTCTACCTAGCCCTGAAGAGAAGAGCATGGTCAATGTTCTTCAACTCTGGAGACCAAAAGGTGGTCACTGTTCATCAGCTCTGGAGAGAAGATGTTAGTCATTATTCTTCAACTCTGGAGAGAAGTAGGTGGTCACTGTTCCTCAGCTCTAGAGAGAAGACGGTGGTCACAGTTCCTCAGCTTTAGAGAGAAGGTGGTCACAGTTCCCCAGCTCTGGAGAGAAGAAGGCGGTCACTGTTCCCCAGCTCTGGAGAGAAGAATGTGGTCACTGTTCCTCAGTTCTGGAGAGAAGGTGGTCACCGTTCCTCAGCTCTGGGGAGAGGTAGTCACTGTTCCACAGCTCTGGAGAGAAGAAGATGGTCACCGTTCCTCAGCTCTGGAGAGAAGGTGGTCACTGTTCCTCGGCTCTGGGGAGCAGAAGGTGGTCACCGTTCCTCAGCTCTGGAGAGAAGGTGGTTACTGTTCCTCAGCTCTGGGGAGCAGAAGGTGGTCACCGTTCCTCAGCTCTGGAGAGAAGGTGGTCACTGTTCCTCAGCTCTGGGGAGCAGAAGGTGGTCACTGTTCCTCAGCTCTGGGGAGCAGAAGATGGTCACTGTTCCTCAGCTCTGGGGAGCAGAAGGTGGTCACTGTTCCTCAGCTCTGGAGAGAAGAAAGTGGTCACTGAGAGAGAATAATGCAGAAATGATGTTGCCATACTGTGCTGTAACAATGCCTCCTTACAGTAACTGAATAATACCAAGTACAGGGAGATATTAACCGCCATGATAGATAACACAAAAAAAACTGCCATAAAGTGCAAAGCTAATGCAGCGGGTCTGGGATTGGGGTACTGTAAAATATAGAAGTGGTGGTAGCAATGATGGAGGTAGTAGTTATTGATGGTGGTGACCCGTAAACTGGCGCTCCCTGGGCCGTGCAGTGATTGGAGGACGCACCCTCTTTCCCTTGGGACACACCTTGATATTGGGGCTCCTGCCTGGTTTTGGGTCGGGTGGTGTATTGTGGGGTGCAGGCAGAGTCCCCATGTGGAGAGGTGGACAATGCAATATGGTCACAATGCAAGTGTTGGGGCACACATGGACAGGTAACAGATGATCTGTTTTAATGCACCATCAGTAGGCACTGTTTTCCTCGCACACGTGTGGCTTAGATCGTTTTCCCAAGGTTGTGTATAGGGAGTTGATTCATGCAAGAGGAGCAGATCACCGCAGCGGCGAGTGACAGGCTGCAACAGTGTCAAACTGGAAGTTTATATGGAGGGACCCGAGACAAGCAGTGAAAGCCGGCGAGCAAATGAGTCAGGACCCATCTCTGGGGATCAGGTAAGTATCATCACCAATGGGGGTCCCGCCAGTCTGAGAGGCCTGGAAATTAGTGCACAACCCTTATAAATGTGACAGGGGACCTGAAGTTTATCACCCAAACCACAATGCAGTAAAGTCCAAAATCAGGCATAGATGTGCTACCTTTTCACTGGCTTGTTTTTTCCAGCACTCTCCCTTTGTAATGGCCGCCCTAACTTCCCTTACGTTTCGTTTCTCTCTCAGAGGATGTTCATAGCTCACAGGCTGCTGATTTTCGGCTTGCTGTGTCTGCTGCTCTCTCTCTCTAGCAGACTGTCCAGCTCCACACAATGCTCACTCCAGACTTCCTGAAATGGAGGGGTGGGACCAGCCCATGCCCAGTAACCATATAGCAACCGAGCCATGGGGCTGGCTGGTTTCCTCTCTACCATACTCAGCCCGTGGGACACTGACAGCACATTAACCCCTCTGTTAGCAGAGACCGCCGGGTCACTGCATTAATACCATTATATAGAACATCTTGGGTAACCATCCCTACATCAGCTGTAACTTCGCAGCGTCCATCAATAACGACTTCATCCAAATCTCGACAGCACCTATTACCTGCGCTGGCCTGGACGTTACTTGCTCCCCCTTTCCTCCCCTCCCCCACCTTTATATCTTCTCTCCTCAGTCCCAGCTGCAGAATTTTTTTTATTTTATGTTCATTTTATGACTGAATTTATTCTGTGTTTTCCTTCTCTTCTTGCCAATAGGAGGATTCTGGGAAGCGGCCGCCCGGCCTGTAATAATTAGGAGTAACTTGGCCTCGGGTACACAGCAGAGCCTGTCCGCACCTCACACAGCAGCCCCTCTATGTGGCAGTGCATGGTGCAGGCTCCGTCACTGGCCTGAGCACACGTGTTGTCCGCTTGAAGGGGCAATGCTTGGTGGGCGAGAAAATAAACATGTTGTGCCCCTGGATTTATCCGTTTCTGCCTCCATTTAGAGCATAAACCAAGCAATGAGTTTTACTGCACAAATTCCTGAGATGCAAAAGCAACGCGGATTCTAATCGTCTGAGTGTTTGCCCAGAGCCCCACTCTGTACAGGTGACATCTACACATATACTCCAGTCACATCCAAAGCAGCAGTCAAAATTCCACTAGCCCAAACTCGGAATCCATCAAAACCATGCTCCATACGTTTTTTTAAAAGACACATCAGGTAGATTCCGAGAAGTGGTGGATAAAGCGGAAAAACATATTTTTAAACCATAAATCCAATGATATAGGGAATGCCCCCAACCAATAGGGTCTGAATCATTAGTGCATATGACCCCCCTCATAACACCACATAATAAATTCAGACCCCAGACAAAGCCCTCTTAAAAATACTGACCCCAGATCAGAAAACAGAACCCTAAATATATGCAGACCAGACCCTCTAAGTAAATACAGACCCCAGACCAGACCCCCTAAATAAATAAAGACCCCAGACCAGACTCACTGAATAAACACAGACCCCAGACCCCCTAAATAAATACACTCAAGACTACGCCCTCTAAATAAATACAGACCCCAGACCAGACCCCTAAATAAATAAAGACCCCAGACCAGACCCCTAAATAAATAAAGACCCCAGACCAGACTCACTGAATAAACACAGATCCCAGACCGGACCCTCTAAATAAATACAGACTCCAGATGAGACCCTTAAATAAATACAGACTCCAGATGAGACCCTTAAATAAATACAGACTCCAGACCGGACTGACTGAATAGATACAGATCCCAGACCAGACCCCCTAAATAAATAGACTCCAGACTACGCCCTCTAAATAAACACAGATCCCAAACTAGACCCAGTTAATAAATACAGACCTCAGACCCCTAAATAAATACAGATCCCAGTCCGGACCCTCTAAATAAATACAGATTCCAGACTGAATCCCCAAATAAATACAGACCCCAGACCGGACCCTCTAAATAAATACAGACCCCAGACGAGACAACTAAATAAATACAGACCCCAGACCGGACCATCTAAATAAATACAGATCCCAGACCAGACGCCTAAATAAATATAGACCCCCAGACCCGACCCCCTAAACTAATACAGACCCTAGACCAGACCCCTAAACTAATACAGACCCCAGACCAGACCCCCTAAATATATACAGAACCAAGACCAGACCCCTAAACAAATAAAGACCCCAGGCCAGACTCACTGAATAAACACAGACCCCAGACCAGACCCCTAAATAAATAAAGACCACAGATTGGACCCTCTAAATCAATACAGACCGCAGACCAGACCCTCTAAACTAATAGAGACCCCAGACCAGACCCTCTAAACTAATAGAGACCCCAGACCAGACCCTCTAAACTAATTTAGACCCCAGACTAAACCCTCTAAATAAAATACAGACCCCAGACCAGACTCACTAAATAAACACAGACCCCAGACCAGACCCTCCAAACAAATGAAGACCCAAGACCAGACCTTAGAGTTGGATATTGCGATCCCGGCGGCGGTGCTGATTGACCCATGTACTACTACTCTCAGGGTATTGCTGTGTGTGGTGATTTCCATGTACAGGACTGTGGCATAACAAGACCTGAGGGCAGAGCTGTCAATCACCCTGTAACTCCACCCACATCCAGTTGCTCACCTTACAAACATTAGGGGGCAGCACATAAGTTGCTTTAACAGAATAACTAGGAACACATCGGCACCTGGAGTGCGGCACCTCTGTCGGCCCACTGGAGGGGCAAATAACGTCTGGTCTTCGGACCATCTCAGCATTTCTGTACCTGCATGTTCTTACAGACGGGACCAAAGTACTGACGGGGGCCTACACCTGGAGTCAACCTGGTGGAAGTTGTAATGGTGACCATTATGGTTGTCACCCAGCTCAGAGATTCTGTTTGCCGGGTAATTCTTGGGGTAAATGCTCTTCATGTCTCTGAGGCCCATGTAATATATTAGGAGACCTCCTGCATGCACGATATTGCTAGCCCCCGGCCGCCATCTTGCAGGCTACGCAGGCGGCGTTCACACATGTTCTGTCTGCTAACTGCAGTTTTATTGCCCCTCGTTACTGGCAGCTGCCTGTGTCTGGACTTGTACTTCACACTCATCTGGTATGGCTGCAGCCAAGTAGTGATATATTGGGGAGTTGGCGTGCAGACTGATGAGGAGGCGGCCTACTACTCCCAGCCAGCACCATCTGGAACCCATTACCGCGCCATTGTGTCTGTCACTCCTCGGGTTCCTGTCCGCCTGTTTCTACATGTGAGTCTCCATATATGAGCTGTGCTACCAATCATGTGACCAGCTGGGTTTTCACGGCTGCTGCAGAACTTCTTTAATTCTAAGCGGCGCCTATAGAGACGCCTCTACGGTTACATATTTTACCTGTCCCTTCCGCTACATGATGCCCCCACCAGACCACTCTCCTATATGGTTGTCACCTGGTTGCCATATGGGCGGCAGTAACAGCAATGGCGGTATGTAAATGACTGCTCGGCACGGCAGCTGTGTGGACCATGTCTTAGCTATATCTTGGCGTGATGAGCCACCAAGCACCTCATGCCTCGCCGGTGTCGTCATTTCTTGTAGCCTCTGTTCTCGTACATGGAGGTTCGATCTCATTACTGGAGACCATTTCAGGTTATAAAACGCGTCTGCTGATGCAGCACCGGCTGTAAAAGAAGAGACAGTTTTAAGGATTCTTGAAAAGGTCAAATACCAGAAGAATCAGTCTGGAAAATATGAGTGCAGGCAGCGGCCGGACGTTGGCGGCGGGGCTGACAGCGTCCAGCACACAATGGACAAGGATATACCCGGGCGAGGGCACACACCGGGGAGCGGGTATATGCTTCTATTGTCTGACCTGAGAAGATTTAAAGACACATCGAAGGAATTTACAATCACCCGACACGACTCACGGGCTCCACTGCCATCCCTTGTGACGTACGGCACCGGCCACGACCGTAGCTTATTAAAGACCATGGCACAATGCCTTCCCCTTTAAATAATGACAGGCCACAGCTTTTAATGGGTGGGCATTTTATTGAACACATTCAAATAAACCAGTAACTTACCAACGGAGTCGTACGCCCACAACTGGTGACCTGGCGGCAAGGGAAGTCCGATAGTGCCATCAATGCCAAGCCACAACAACCGCCATCTGTGACCTCGCTGTGCATCAAATGAGCCTCAAAGCAATATCAGAAGCCAATAAGCCTGAGCGTGGCCCCCGAACACAGAGCAGCACCGAAATGTCTACCAGAGGATGAGGGCCACAGAACCTTCCTCTGCCACCAAGAAGGCCCAGGACAAAGAGGTCCGCCAAAATTATCCAGAGAGGAGGAGAGAGTAATGACCTAACCCTCCTCTGGCCTCGAGTCCACTCCTTGCAGACATCATATACAGTAGTACAGCCCTGTACCTCACATGAGGCCCGAGATACCCCTGTTCATTGCTCCAATTCCTCTGCTTAGTTTTCTTAAGGCTGGAAGCCTGGGGGATGGGTTCTTTCTGCTGCTTTCCTTATCACAGCTCAGGGTGTGTGTCCCTTCTGCTGCAGCTCTCTCCTATCACCGCTCAGGAGATATATGTTTTCTGCTGCAGCTGTCTCCCTATCACAGCTCAGGGGGAGTGTCTTTTTTTATTGCAGCTGTCTCCCTATCACAGCTCAGGGGGAGTGTCTATTTTACTGCAGCTGTCTCCCTATCACAGCTTAGGGGGAGTGTCTTTTTTACTGCAGCTGTCTCCCTATCACAGCTCAGGGGGAGTGTCTTTTTTTTACTGCAGCTGTCTCCCTATCACAGCTCAGGGGGAGTGTCTATTTTACTGCAGCTGTCTCCCTATCACAGCTCAGGGGGAGTGTATTTTTTACTGCAGCTGTCTCCCTATCACAGCTCAGGGGGAGTGTATTTTTTACTGCAGCTGTCTCCCTATCACAGCTTAGGGGGAGTGTCTTTTTTACTGCAGCTGTCTCCCTATCACAGCTCAGGGGGAGTGTCTTTTTTTACTGCAGCTGTCTCCCTATCACAGCTCAGGGGGAGTGTTTTTTTTTACTGCAGCTGTCTCCCTATCACAGCTCAGGGGAAGTGTCTTTTTTACTGCAGCTGTCTCCCTATCACAGCTCAGGGGGAGTGTCTTTTTTACTGCAGCTGTCTCCCTATCACAGCTCAGGGGGAGTGTCTTTTTATTGCAGCTGTCTCCCTATCACAGCTCAGGGGTGGTGTCTTTTTTTACTGCAGCTGTCTCCCTATCACAGCTCAGGGGGAGTGTCTATTTTACTGCAGCTGTCTCCCTATCACAGCTCAGGGGGAGTGTCTTTTTATTGCAGCTGTCTCCCTATCACAGCTCAGGGGTGGTGTCTTTTTTTACTGCAGCTGTCTCCCTATCACAGCTCAGGGGGAGTGTCTATTTTACTGCAGCTGTCTCCCTATCACAGCTTAGGGGGAGTGTCTTTTTTACTGCAGCTGTCTCCCTATCACAGCTCAGGGGGAGTGTCTTTTTTTACTGCAGCTGTCTCCCTATGACAGCTCAGGGGGAGTGTCTATTTTACTACAGCTGTCTCCCTGTCACAGCTTAGGGGGAGTGTCTTTTTTACTGCAGCTGTCTCCCTATCACAGCTCAGGGGGAGTGTCTTTTTTTTTTACTGCAGCTGTCTCCCTATCACAGCTCAGGGGGAGTGTCTATTTTACTGCAGCTGTCTCCCTATCACAGCTTAGGGGGAGTGTCTTTTTTTTTACTGCAGCTGTCTCCCTATCACAGCTCAGGGGGAGTTTATTTTTTACTGCAGCTGTCTCCCTATCACAGCTCAGGGGGAGTGTCTTTTTTTTACTGCAGCTGTCTCCCTATCACAGCTCAGGGGGAGTTTATTTTTTACTGCAGCTGTCTCCCTATCACAGATTAGGGGGAGTGTCGTTTTTACTGCAGCTGTCTCCCTATCACAGCTCAGGGGGAGTGTCTTTTTTACTGCAGCTGTCTCCCTATCACAGCTTAAGGGGAAGTGTATTTTTTACTGCAGCTGTCTCCTTATCAAAGCTCAGGGGGAGTGTCTTTTTTACTGCAGCTGTCTCCCTATCACAGCTCAGGGGGAGTGTCTTTTTTTACTGCAGCTGTCTCCCTATCACAGCTCAGGGGGAGTGTCTTTTTTTACTGCAGCTGTCTCCCTATCACAGCATAAGGGGAGTGTCTTTTTATACTGCAGCTGTCTCCCTATCACAGCTTAAGGGGAGTGTATTTTTTACTGCAGCTGTCTCCCTATCACAGCTTAGGGGGAGTGTCGTTTTTACTGCAGCTTTCTCCCTATCACAGCTCAGGGGGAGTGTCTTTTTTTACTGCAGCTGTCTCCCTATCACAGCTCAGGGGGAGTGTTTTTTTTACTGCAGCTGTCTCCCTATCACAGCTTAAGGGGAGTGTCTTTTTTACTGCAGCTGTCTCCCTATCACAGCTCAGGGGAAGTGTCTTTTTTACTGCAGCTGTCTCCCTATCACAGCTCAGGGGGAGTGTCTTTTTTACTGCAGCTGTCTCCCTATCACAGCTCAGGGGGAGTGTCTTTTTATTGCAGCTGTCTCCCTATCACAGCTCAGGGGTGGTGTCTTTTTTTACTGCAGCTGTCTCCCTATCACAGCTCAGGGGGAGTGTCTATTTTACTGCAGCTGTCTCCCTATAACAGCTTAGGGGGAGTGTCTTTTTTACTGCAGCTGTCTCCCTATCACAGCTTAGGGGGAGTGTCTTTTTTACTGCAGCTGTCTCCCTATCACAGCTCGGGGGGAGTGTCTTTTTTTTTACTGCAGCTGTCTCCCTATGACAGCTCAGGGGGAGTGTCTATTTTACTGCAGCTGTCTCCCTATCACAGCTTAGGGGGAGTGTCTTTTTTTACTGCAGCTGTCTCCCTATCACAGCTCAGGGGGAGTGTCTTTTTTTACTGCAGCTGTCTCCCTATCACAGCTCAGGGGGAGTGTTTTTTTTTACTGCAGCTGTCTCCCTATCACAGCTCAGGGGAAGTGTCTTTTTTACTGCAGCTGTCTCCCTATCACAGCTTAAGGGGAAGTGTATTTTTTACTGCAGCTGTCTCCTTATCACAGCTCAGGGGGAGTGTCTTTTTTACTGCAGCTGTCTCCCTATCACAGCTCAGGGGTAGTGTCTTTTTTACTGCAGCTGTCTCCCTATCACAGCTCAGGGGGAGTGTCTTTTTTTAATGCAGCTGTCTCCCTATCACAGCATAAGGAGAGTGTCTTTTTATACTGCAGCTGTCTCCCTATCACAGCTTAAGGGGAGTGTATTTTTTACTGCAGCTGTCTCCCTATTACAGCTTAGGGGGAGTGTCGTTTTTACTGCAGCTGTCTCCCTATCACAGCTCAGGCGGAGTGTCTTTTTTTAATGCAGCTGTCTCCCTATCACAGCTCAGGGGGAGTGACTTTTTTACTGCAGCTGTCTCCCTATCACAGCTTAAGGGGAGTGTCTTTTTAACTGCAGCTGTCTCCCTATCACAGCTCAGGGGGAGTGTCTTTTTATTGCAGCTGTCTCCCTATCACAGCTCAGGGGTGCTGTCTTTTTTACTGCAGCTGTCTCCCTATCACAGCTCAGGGGGAGTGTGTATTTTACTGCAGCTGTCTCCCTATCACAGCTTAGGGGGAGTGTCTTTTTTACTGCAGCTGTCTCCCTATCACAGCTCAGGGGGAGTGTGTATTTTACTGCAGCTGTCTCCCTATCACAGCTTAAGGGGAGTGTCTTTTTTACTGCAGCTGTCTCCCTATCACAGCTCAGGGGAAGTGTCTTTTTTTACTGCAGCTGTCTCCCTATCACAGCTCAGGGGGATTGTCTTTTTTACTGCAGCTGTCTCCCTATCACAGCTTAAGGGGAGTGTATTTTTTACTGCAGCTGTCTCCCTATCACAGCTCAGGGGGAGTGTCTTTTTTACTGCAGCTGTCTCCCTATCACAGCTCAGGGGGAGAGTCTTTTTTACTGCAGCTGTCTCCCTATCACAGCTCAGGGGGAGTGTCTTTTTTTTACTGCAGCTGTCTCCCTATCACAGCTTAAGGGGAGTGTCTTTTTATACTGCAGCTGTCTCCCTATCACAGCTTAAGGGGAGTGTATTTTTTACTGCAGCTGTCTCCCTATCACAGCTCAGGGAGAGTGTCTTTTTTACTGCAGCTGTCTCCCTATCACAGCTTAAGGGGAGTGTCTTTTTTACTGCAGCTGTTTACCTATAACAGCTCAGGGGGAATGTCTTTTTTACTGCAGCTGTCTCCCTATCACAGCTCAGGGAGAGTGTCTTTTTTACTGCAGCTGTCTCCCTATCACAGCTCAGGGGGAGTGTCTAGTTTACTGCAGCTGTCTCCCTATTACAGCTCAGGGGGAGTGTCTTTTTATACTGCAGCTGTCTCCCTATCACAGCTCAGGGGGAGTGTCTTTTTTACTGCAGCTGTCTCCCTATCACAGCTCAGGGGGAGTGTCTTTTTTACTGCAGCTGTCTCCCTATCACAGCTCAGGGGGAGTGTCTATTTTACTGCAGCTGTCTCCCTATCACAGCTCAGGGGGAGTGTCTTTTTATACTGCAGCTGTCTCCCTATCACAGCTCAGGGGGAGTGTCTTTTTTACTGCAGCTGTCTCCCTATCACAGCTTAAGGGGAGTGTCTTTTTTACTGCAGCTGTCTCCCTATCACAGCTCAGGGGGAGTGTCCTTTTTATTGCAGTTCTCTCCCTATAATAGCTCAGGAGGCATGTCCTTTCTGCTACAGCTCTCTCGCTGTAACTGTCACAGCTTCTAACAGTAGATTCGGCTGGTGGCAGTTGAAAAATGGAGCTGAGCATGTGTGACCACCTCAGAAGGTCGATGTGCACAATACTAAACAGATCAAACACCAGGGGGCGCCATTATAATAAAGAATATATCTCACAACTGGAACAACAGGAAGTAAATTACAAACGTGGCCAGTTGTTCATGCTGAATTATACTGCATAACATTTCATGGTGGCACGCCCTCTTTAGGCAGCACAGAGTCCTATCATCCCAAGTCTTGTGCACTGTGTTAACACTGGGCGTCAGCTCTGGTGTGTTACATGATGTTTATACTGGGTGTGAGGACTGGCGTGTTGGACGGTGTTTACACTGGGAATAAGGCCTGGACTGGACACACAATGGCTGGAAAGAGTTTTATTTGAGGAGCTCTGTGATCACAGAGAACTAAGCAAACAGGCTTTATATCCACAAATCCTCCAGATCAGCGTGGCCTCTCATCACTGCGAGGAAGGGGCGAGAAGATGGAAGGTGGCCAACGGTTATCACCTCATCCAGGGCGACACCAGTGTCATTAAAGGGAGTCTGTCACCACTTTTTTGCATGTTAGACCATTAAAATAGGGTTATTTGATCCAGCCAGAACATAAAAACGGTACCTTTGTGGTAGAAAACGGACTTTTCAATTTGCAGAAAACGAACTTATAAGATTATTTTCGGAGCCCTCTCAAGTGCCCAGGGCGGTCTCTCAATCCTCGGAGCCCCTGGCTGGCACCTCCTAAACGGCTGATAACTCCGCCCTCCGTGCGCCTCTGCCCGCCCGTTTACTCCCCTCCCCTGTCCCTTTCCACTGCGGCTGTGCGGTCCAAATCGTAGCGGGCGCATGCGCAATGCGATGCCCGCTCCTGGCAGGGCATCGCAATACCTATTGCGCATGCGCCCGCTACGATTTGTACCGCACAGCCGCAGTGGAAAGGGACAGGGGAGGGGAGTAAACGGGCGGGCAGAGGCGCACGGAGGGCGGAGTTATCAGCCGTTTAGGAGGTGCCAGCCAGGGGCTCCGAGGATTGAGAGACCGCCCTGGGCACTTGAGAGGGCTCCGAAAATAATCTTATAAGTTCGTTTTCTGCAAATTGAAAAGTCCGTTTTCTACCACAAAGGTACCGTTTTTATGTTCTGGCTGGATCAAATAACCCTATTTTAATGGTCTAACATGCAAAAAAGTGGTGACAGACTCCCTTTAAGAGAGCTCATCTGTACGACGAGCTAAAGGCTGCGGCATTCAGGAGGAATCCTGTCCGTACAATTGTTCTTGGGCTAATTTCATTATGTATAACTATGGAGAGATTGGGAGACCACATAACGCACCTATGAGCTCAGTGGTTAGCACTAGTGTTCATCGCGAATATTCTAATCGCAAATTTTCGATTGCCGTTTTTCGCAATCAAGAAAATAATGACTGGAGATCACGAATTATCGAATTCGCGAATATATGACAAATATTTGGCCAAATATTCACAAAATATCGCAAATTCGAATATTGCCCCTGCGGCTCATCACTGGTTAGCACAGGGGCCTCGGTTTGAATCTGATCAAGGACAACATCTGTATGGAGTTTGTATGTTTTCCCTGTGTTTGCCGAGTATGGACAAAATAATACTCCCCTAATCAACAAGAATATCACTACTATAATACTGCTTCCTATGTACAAGAATATCACTACTATAATACTGCTTCCTATGTACAAGAATATAACTACTATAATACTGCTCCTATGTACAAGAATATACCTACTATAATACTGCCTCCTATGTACAAGAATATAACTACTATAATACTGCTCCTATGTACAAGAATATACCTACTATAATACTGCCTCCTATGTACAAGAATATAACTACTATAATACTGCTCCTATGTACAAGAATATACCTACTATAATACTGCCTCCTATGTACAAGAATATAACTACTATAATACTGCTCCTATGTACAAGAATATACCTACTATAATACTGCCTCCTATGTACAAGAATATAACTACTATAATACTGCTCCTATGTACAAGAATATACCTACTATAATACTGCCTCCTATGTACAAGAATATAACTACTATAATACTGCTCCTATGTACAAGAATATAACTACTATAATACTGCTCCTATGTACAAGAATATAACTACTATAATACTGCTTCCTATGTACAAGAATATAACTACTATAATACTGCTCCTATGTACAAGAATATAACTACTATAATACTGCTCCTATGTACAAGAATATAACTACTATAATACTGCTCCTATGTACAAGAATATAACTACTATAGTACTGCTCCTATGTACAGGAATATAACTACTATAATACTGTCCCTATGTACAAGAATATAACTGCTATAATACTGCTCCTATGTACAAGAATATAACTACTATAATACTGCTCCTATGTACAAGAATATAACTACTATAATACTGCTTCCTATGTACAAGAATATAACTACTATAATACTGCTCCTATGTACAAGAATATAACTACTATAATACTGCTCCTATGTACAAGAATATAACTACTATAATACTGCTCCTATGTACAAGAATATAACTACTATAATACTGCTCCTATGTACAAGAATATAACTACTATAATACTGCTCCTATGTACAAGAATATAACTACTATAATACTGCCTCCTATGTATAAGAGTATAACTACTATAATACTGCTCCTATGTACAAGAATATAACTACTATAATACTGCCTCCAATGTACAAGAATATAACTACTATAATACTGCTCCTATGTACAATAATATAACTACTATAATACTGCTCCTATGTACAAGAATATAACTACTATAATACTGCCTCCTATGTATAAGAATATAACTACTATAATACTTCTCCTATGTACAGGAATATAACTACTATAATACTGCTCCTATGTACAAGAATATAACTACTATAATACTGCTCCCATGTACAAGAATATAACTACTATAATACTGCTCCTATGTACAAGAATATAACTACTATAATACTGCTCCTATGTACAAGAATATAACTACTATAATACTGCTCCTACTTACAATAATATAACTAGTATAATACCGCTCCTATGTACAAGAATATAACTACTATAATACTGCCTCATATGTACAAGAATATAACTACTATAATACTGCCCCCTATAGATGTATACTGTATGTCAGTTGTACAGTTGAGGTGACCACCATTGTTTATGTGACTTGTCTTCTGTATGACATTCCTTTCCGGGATGCTCACTGTACAATGCTGGATTCCTGTAGTGGTGGGGGGTGTCAGACATTTGGGGTGGGGGGGCGGTGGTGTTATTTTTAGCCTATAAACATCCATCATAAAGTTATTTAAACAAGAGTTAAACATCTTGTGAGGGGAGGGGGGCGCTGGGCGGCTGTGTGGTCTCCTCGCGTGCGGCTCCATCAGATACCAGCAGTGATCGCCCGGATTTCTGCAGCATTAAAAGACAATATCCTGGATGGGGATTTTACTGTTAACCCTTGTGGAGAACAAGGAGCCTATAATAATGTCCACATGACTTTACTGCTCACATGCAGTGGTGGCCCCAGGAGTCAGATCTCCCGCCAACCACAAAATGATGGCATATCGTTCCTCCTCCTTCCCAGCTTATTGGGATGGCACTATGTAGGATATATGTTGTATATTTTTGTCTCTATTCAAGGGAATGGACATTTCCCAAAACCCCTTTGCCTTATTTTAATACATTTTATAGTGATTACAGCTCCATTCACATAAAAAAAATTCTGTCTGCCTACAGCAACCACTAAGCAGAGCCCAGGAAATAAAGTATAGTATAGCATACAGCCACCACTAGAGGGAGCTCAGGAGATTACTACATACAGATATATACAGCCACCACTAGAGGGAGCTCAGGAGATTACTACATACAGATATATACAGCCACCACTAGAGGGAGCTCAGGAGATTACTACAGACAGATATATACAGTCACCACTAGAGAGAGCTCAGGAGATTACTACAGACAGATATATACAGCCACCACTAGAGGGAGCTAAGGAGATTACTACATACAGATATATACAGCCACCACTAGAGGGAGCTCAGGAGATTACTGTATACAGATATATACAGCCACCACTAGAGAGAGCTCAGGAGATTACTACATACAGATATATACAGCCACCACTAGAGGGAGCTCAGGAGATTACTACATACAGATATATACAGCCACCACTAGAGGGAGCTCAGGAGATTACTGAATACAGATATATACAGCCACCACTAGAGGGAGCTCAGGAGATTACTACAGACAGATATATACAGCCACCACTAGAGGGAGCTCAGGAGATTACTACAGACAAATATACACAGCCACCACTAGAGAGAGCTCAGGAGATTACTACATACATATATATACAGCCACCACTAGAGAGAGCTCAGGAGATTACTACAGACAGATATATACAGCCACCACTAGAGGGAGCTCAGGAGATTCCTACATACAGATATATACAGCCACCACTAGAGAGAGCTCAGGAGATTACTACATACAGATATATACAGCCACCACTAGAGGGAGCTCAGGGGATTACTACATACAGATAAACACAGCCACCACTAGAGGGAGCTCAGGAGATTACTGCATACAGATATATACAGCCACCACTAGAGGGAGCTCAGGAGATTACTGCATACAGCTATATACAGCCACCACTAGAGGGAGCTCAGGGGATAACTGCATACAGATATATACAGCCACTACTAGAGGGAGCTCAGGAGATTACTACATACAGATATATACAGCCACCACTAGGGGGAGCTCAGGAGATTACTAAATACAGATATATACAGCCACCACTAGAGGGAGCTCAGGGGATTACTACATACAGATAAACACAGCCACCACTAGAGGGAGCTCAGGAGATTACTGCATACAGATATATACAGCCACCACTAGAGGGAGCTCAGGAGATTACTGCATACAGCTATATACAGCCACCACTAGAGGGAGCTCAGGAGAGTACTACATACAGATATATACAGCCACCACTAGAGGGAGCTCAGGAGATTACTACATACAGATATATACAGCCACCACTAGAGGGAGCTCAGGAGATTACTGCATACAGATATATACAGCCACCACTAGAGGGAGCTCAGGAGGTTACTGCATACAGATATATACAGCCACCACTAGAGGGAGCTCAGGAGATAACTGCATACAGATATATACAGCCACTACTAGAGGGAGCTCAGGAGATTACTACATACAGATATATACAGCCACCACTAGGGGGAGCTCAGGAGATTACTACATACAGATATATACAGCCACCACTAGAGGGAGCTCAGGGGATTACTACATACAGATAAACACAGTGTCATGGAACCATGAACCAGACGTACAACAAGAGATAAGTGGAAATAAGAAGGCTTTATTGAAAATCAAGCTGTAAGCAAAAGTCCAAACGGATGGCTAAACCGAAGCAGGGTCTTGCGTAGACAGAGGTCAGGAACCAGAAGGGTAGTCAGACGAAGCCTGGATCAGGAACCAGCAGAGTAGTCAGACGAAGCCAGGATCAGGAACCAACGGGGTAGTCAGACGAGGCCAGGATCAGGAACCAGAAGCAGCAGCAGTCTTAGAAGCATGTGAACACAGGAGGACCAAGCAAGGAACTGAAGCCACAGACCTCCTATATATATGAGCTAGGCATCCAGCTCCTCCCAGTGGGAAGGAGAAGCCGCAGGGTGGGAGGCTACAAGAGACCCAGAAACCAAGATGGCCGCCAGCACATGTCAAACGAAGGAGAACAGTAAGAAGGTAAGACCATGACAGTACCTCCCCCTCAAGGGCCCCTCCTCCGCGGAGTAAGGAACGGTTTCTGAGGGAAGCGTGCGTGGAAGGCTCGGAGCAAAGCAGGAGCATGGACATCTGCGGAGGGAACCCAGGAACGCTCCTCTGGACCATAACCACGCCAATGGACCAAAAACTGCAACCGACCGCGGACCAGGCGTGAGTCCAGGATATTGCTCACCTCATATTCCTCGGGGCCGAGGAACCGAGGAAGTGAAACGATTACACACCAATGGCTTCAACAGGGAGACATGAAACACGTTGGAGATCTGCATGCCAGGAGGAAGCGCAAGGGCATAGGCTACCGGGTTTACCCTGCGAAGCACTCGGAAGGGACCAACAAAGCGAGGCGCCAGCTTGGGAGTGGGCACTCGAAGGTTGAGGTTGCGGGTGGACAACCATACACGGTCTCCGACCTGGTAGGAAGGAGCGGGCGCTCGTCTGCGATCAGCCTGGAGTCTCTGGCGCTGCGCGGAGACCTCAAGGGACCTCTGGATCTGTACCCAAGAAGCACGTAGGACGGAAAGGTGATCCTCCACAGCCGGAATATCCTGGGGAGAGAATACCTCCGGTAACACGGCAGGTTGGAACCCATAATTGGCCATGAAGGGAGACGTCCCAGAGGAAGAGTTCACCGCCGTGTTCCTGGCAAACTCAGCCCAAGGCAGGAGGTCAACCCAATTGTCTTGGTGATCGGAGACATAGCAACGAAGGAATTGCTCCAAGGCCTGATTGGATCGTTCTGCGGCCCCGTTGGACTGAGGGTGGTAGGCCGAGGAGAAAGAGAGATGAATCCCCAACTGGGAGCAAAAGGCGCGCCAGAACCTGGACACAAACTGACTCCCCCGATCCGACACAATCTCCTTGGGCAAACCGTGCAACCGGAAGACCTCCCTGGCGAAAACCGTGGCCAACTCTTGTGCAGAGGGTAACTTCTTGAGAGGAACACAGTGGCACATTTTGGAAAACCGATCCACAATCATGAGAATGACCGTATGGCCTCGGGATGCAGGGAGGTCCACAATGAAATCCATCCCCAGGTGTGACCATGGGCGCTCCCCGGTGGCTATGGGTTGCAAAAGGCCCAACGGAAGGTGCCGAGGGGACTTACTCTGGGCACAAACGGAGCATGCCACTACATATGCGGCGATGTCGGAATGTAGAGAAGGCCACCAGAACAGACGTGAAACAGCCCAGGACAGCTGATTCTTTCCAGGATGCCCCGCGGCCTTGGAGTTATGGTAGGTTCGCAACAACCGAGTGCGCAACTCCTCAGGCACAAAACACCTGCCGTTGGGTCTCCCAGAGGGAGCACCAGATTGAGCCGCCAAAATCTGCTCACCCAGGGGAGAGGTCAGGCTGGTGCGAATGGCGGCCAGGATCTGATTCGGAGGTATGACCGAAGTCGGAATCGACTCCTCCCCGGACAGCTCGGAGTACTGCCGTGATAAGGCATCCGCTCTGATGTTCTTGGAACCGGGTAGGTAGGAGACCACGTAATTAAAACGTGACAAGAACAGAGCCCATCTGGCCTGACGTGGTGTCAATCTCTTGGCCTCAGAAAGGTAGGTCAGATTCTTGTGGTCCGTCAGGATGAGAACCGGAACCACCGAACCCTCGAGCAAGTGCCTCCATTCTTTAAGGGCCTGCACGATGGCCAATAACTCCCTGTCACCAATCTGATAGTTGCACTCCGCGGAAGACAGTTTCCGGGAGTAAAACCCACAAGGAAGCAGAGGACCCTCTGGTGTTCTACGCTGAGACAGAAGGGCGCCTACTCCCGTCTCAGACGCGTCCACCTCGAGGACAAAGGGCAACCCAGGGTTGGGATGCGACAGAATCGGAGCCGACACAAAGGCGGACTTTAGAGCCTCAAAAGCTCGGATGGCCTCGAGCGGCCAGACCTGGAAATTACTGCCCTTCCTGGTCAGATCCGTGAGAGGCTTGGCTAGCATGGAAAAGTCCCTGATGAACTCCCGATAATAATTGGCGAAGCCCAAAAAGCGCTGCAGGGCACGGAGACCACTGGGCTGGGGCCACTGTAAGACAGCCGAAACCTTCTCAGGATCCATGGAGAACCCCTCAGCGGAAATGATGTAACCTAAGAAGGTTACCTGGGATCGGTGAAATTCGCATTTCTCAAGCTTACCGAACAGCCTGTTCTCTCGTAACCGTTGCAACACTCGTCTGACATCCATAATGTGGGCCTCCATGGATTCAGAATATACCAAGATGTCATCCAAATAGACCACCACACACTGCTGCAACAGGTCACGGAAAACATCGTTGATGAATTCCTGGAAGACTGCGGGCGCATTGCACAACCCAAAGGGCATAACCAAGGATTCATAATGACCGGTCCTGGTGTTAAACGCGGTCTTCCACTCATCGCCCGCCTTGATCCTTACCAGGTTATATGCCACCCTCAGGTCGAGTTTGGTAAAGACCGTGGCCCCTTTGAGGCGATCGAACAGCTCGGAAATCAAGGGTATCGGGTAAGCGTTCTTGATCGTGATGCGATTGAGACCCCTGTAATCGATGCAAGGCCTCAACTCACCGCCCTTCTTTTTCACAAAGAAAAATCCAGCCCCTGCCGGGGACGAGGATTTGCGAATGTGTCCGCGTGAAAGCGCCTCCCTCACGTACTCCTCCATGGCCTCATTCTCCGCTACCGACAGTGGATAGACTTTGCCACGAGGAGGAACGGCACCAGATTGTAACTCTATGGCACAATCGTATGGGCGGTGCGGAGGTAGGGCAACCGCGCGCACCTTATCGAATACATCCCGGTACTCTTCGTATTCAGGAGGCAACAGAGAGTCCGAGGAAGTACACAGCAACTTGACAGGCCCATGGATGCAACTAGCCCCACACTGCGGTGACCACGAGAGGATCTCGGCCGATCTCCAATCGAAAGTCGGATTATGCTTCTGGAGCCAGGGGTACCCCAAGACCACCGAGTAGTGTGGAGACGAAATCACCTGGAGACAGACCGACTCTCTGTGAACGGCACCAATGGCTATCCCCACTGGAAGGGTCTCATGAGTCACGTGTGGCGGCAGAAGGGGTCTGCCGTCTATCGCCTCAAGAGCCAGTGGGGAACCTCGAGGCTGCAGAGGAATGGAATTGGCGGCAGCGAACACACTATCAATGAACAAACCACCAGCACCAGAGTCCACCAACGCCTGGGTCGTCACCGAGCCCCCGACCCAGGAGAGGACAACAGTGATCAGTGGTTTGTCAACACGGGAAACCGGGGACGAGGAGACTCCACCCAAGATCTGTCCCCGACAGGATCTCAGGTGCGAGCGTTTTCCGGACGGTTCGGACATGCCAACCGAAAATGCCCACCGAGACCACAGTACATGCATCGGCCCTCGCGTCTCCGGAGTACCCTCTCCCCCTCGGACAGGCGAGCAAACCCCAGCTGCATGGGTTCACCCCCAGACAAGTCATCCCCAGGAGGCGTGGGAGGAGAGGGAGGCACGGGTGGGACAGCAAACGTAGGCGCCAATCTGTTAGAAGACCTCCGCAGGCTCTCCTTAAAGGAAGGTCTCTCCCTGAGTCTGGTGTCAATCAAAATCAGGAAAGAAATAAGAGACTCGAGCTCCACTGGTAGGTCCTTAGCTGCAACCTCATCCTTCAAGGCATCCGAGAGACCATGAGAGAAAGCAGCGACCAGAGCCTCATTATTCCAGCCCACCTCTGCTGCCAGGGTACGAAACTCAATGGCGTATTCAGCTACGGATCGTGAACCCTGTCTGATGGACATAAGGAGCTTCGCAGCAGAGGCAGCACGAGCCGGCACATCGAATACCTTCCGAAGAGAAGCAACAAAACCGGAAAACTCGGCAACCACCGGATTGTTGTTCTCCCATAAAGGGCTGGCCCAGGCCAAGGCCTTGTCCGAGAGCAGCGAGATCAAGAAGCCCACCTTTGATCTCTCAGTAGGAAAGGCATGTGGCAGCAACTCGAAATAAATGCCCACCTGGTTAAGGAAACCTCGGCACTGAGTTGGCTCTCCCCCAAAGCGCTGTGGAAGGGGGGCAGAACCGGTCATACCCCGAGACACCGCAGGCGCAGCAACAGGTGTCGGGGTAGACTCTGGCACAACAACCGGAGCGGCAGTAGGAGCGGGCCCAGGAGCGACAACCGACCCATCGGCAACGGAAGCGAAATGAGCCGTGCGTTCAAGCAGGGTTTGCAACGCCACAGCGAACCGACCCAACAGGTGATCCTGCTGATCAAGTCTGGCAACCAGCGTAGGTAGCGAGGATGGCCCTGTACCGTCAGAATTCATGGCTTGGTCCTAATGTCATGGAACCATGAACCAGACGTACAACAAGAGATAAGTGGAAATAAGAAGGCTTTATTGAAAATCAAGCTGTAAGCTAAAGTCCAAACGGATGGCTAAACCGAAGCAGGGTCTTGCGTAGACAGAGGTCAGGAACCAGAAGGGTAGTCAGACGAAGCCTGGATCAGGAACCAGCAGGGTAGTCAGACGAAGCCAGGATCAGGAACCAACGGGGTAGTCAGACGAGGCCAGGATCAGGAACCAGAAGCAGCAGCAGTCTTAGAAGCATGTGAACACAGGAGGACCAAGCAAGGAACTGAAGCCACAGACCTCCTATATATATGAGCTAGGCATCCAGCTCCTCCCAGTGGGAAGGAGAAGCCGCAGGGTGGGAGGCTACAAGAGACCCAGAAACCAAGATGGCCGCCAGCACATGTCAAACGAAGGAGAACAGTAAGAAGGTAAGACCATGACACACAGCCACCACTAGAGGGAGCTCAGGAGATTACTGCATACAGATATATACAGCCACCACTAGAGGGAGCTCAGGAGATTACTGCATACAGCTATATACAGCCACCACTAGAGGGAGCTCAGGAGATTACTACATACAGATATATGCAGCCACCACTAGAGGGAGCTCAGGAGATTACTACATACAGATATATACAGCCACCACTAGAGGGAGCTCAGGAGATTACTACATACAGATATATACAGCCACCACTAGAGGGAGCTCAGGAGATTACTGCAGACAGATATATACAGCCACCACTAGAGGGAGCTCAGGAGATTACTACATACAGATATATACAGCCACCACTAGAGGGAGCTCAGGAGATTACTACATACAGATATATACAGCCACCACTAGAGGGAACTCAGGAGATTACTACATACAGATATATACAGCCACCACTAGAGAGAGCTCAGGAGATTACTGCATACAGATATATACAGCCCCCACTAGAGGGAGCTCAGGAGATTACTGCAGACAGATATACACAGCCACCACTAGAGGGAGCTCAGGAGATTACTGCAGACAGATATACACAGCCCCCACTAGAGGGAGCTCAGGAGATTACTGCATACAGATATATACAGCTACCACTAGAGGGAGCTCAGGAGTTTACTACATACAGTTATATACAGCCACCACTAGAGGGAGCTCAGGAGATTACTGCATACAGATATATACAGCCACCACTAGGGGGAGCTCAGGAGATTACTGCATACAGATATATACAGCCACCACTAGAGGGAGCTCAGGAGATTACTGCATACAGATATATACAGCCACCACTAGAGGGAGCTCAGGAGATTAGTACATACAGATATATACAGCCACCACTAGAGGGAGCTCGGGAGATTACTACATACAGATATATACAGCCACCACTAGAGGGAGAACCAATTTCTGTTTTTCAGAATGTGGGACCCAGAGGAGACTTTCATCTCAGGGTCTAAATGAGATAGCGCTTAGTATATTATTACCCTCCGGCATACATGCTGTATACGGTATACAGTGTGCTATTCCGGTTTAAGTAAACGCGTTTCAGTTCAGAGGGAGTTCATCCTTGTCATTGTGGTATTTCATGTAATTGTTGTCCCCCGCCCCCCTCAGGTCCTGATGCTACAATCAGCCTGATTGACCCCGGATCCTGGAGTTCACGTCTGGTTGTGGATATGGTGGTGTTACGTCATGTGATCTCTTTAACGGACATGATTGCACATACAGTGAAAGTAATGGCGGACATATGTTTCTTAAAGGAGGGGGGAGGGGGGCTGCGATCCCCCCTCTCCAGGGACCAGGAAGAGAGTAGCAAGTAAGGATATGTAATCTGTTTCTAAATAAACATGTTCCCTTAAATTAGAGCCTGTGATGATGACGAGGGCCAGGCGCCGCCAGCAAGATGGCGACCAGGTCATTAACCCTTTCACGCATCAAGGACTCGCCCTCTAAATTATTCTAGTTTATACCCCTGAAGATGACCAAATACATATCTCAGGATTAAAGATGTGATGGGATTAGATACACAGCTCGGCAGACAGTATCACACAGGATAGGATTAGATACACAGCTCAGCAGGCAGTATCACACAGGATAGGATTAGATACACAGCTCAGCAGACAGTATCACACAGGATAGGATTAGATACACAGCTCAGCAGACAGTATCACACAGGATAGGATTAGATACACAGCTCAGCAGACAGTATCACATAGGATAGGATTAGATACACAGCTCAGCAGACAGTATCACACAGGATAGGATTAGATACACCGCTCAGCAGACAGTATCACACAGGACAGGATTAGATACACAGCTCAGCAGACAGTATCACACAGGATAGGATTAGATACACAGCTCAGCAGGCAGTATCACACAGGATAGGATTAGATACACAGCTCAGCAGACAGTATCACACAGGATAGGATTAGATACACATCTCAGCAGACAGTATCACACAGGATAGGATTAGATACACAGCTCAGCAGACAGTATCACACAGGATAGGATTAGATACACAGCTCAGCAGACAGTATCACACAGGACAGGATTAGATACACAGCTCAGCAGACAGTATCACACAGGATAGGATTAGATACACAGCTCAGCAGGCAGTATCACACAGGATAGGATTAGATACACAGCTCAGCAGACAGTATCACACAGGATAAGATTAGATACACATCTCAGCAGACAGTATCACACAGGATAGGATTAGATACACGGCTCAGCAGACAGTATCACACAGGATAGGATTAGATACACAGCTCAGCAGACAGTATCACACAGGATAGGATTAGATACACAGCTCAGCAGACAGTATCACATAGGATAGGATTAGATACACAGCTCAGCAGACAGTATCACACAGGATAGGATTAGATACACAGCTCAGCGGACTGTATCACACAGGATAGGATTAGATACACAGCTCAGCAGACAGTATCACACAGGACAGGATTAGATACACAGCTCAGCAGACAGTATCACACAGGATAAGATTAGATACACATCTCAGCAGACAGTATCACACAGGATAGGATTAGATACACCGCTCAGCAGACCGTATCACACAGGATAGGATTAGATACACAGCTCAGCAGACAGTATCACACAGGATAGGATTAGATACACAGCTCAGCAGACAGTATCACACATGATAGGATTAGATACACAGCTCAGCAGACAGTATCACACAGGATAGGATTAGATACACAGCTCAGCAGACAGTATCACACAGGACAGGATTAGATACACAGCTCCGCAAACAGTATCACACAGGATAGGATTAGATACACAGCTCAGTAGACAGTATCACACAGGATAGGATTAGATACACAGCTCAGCAGACTGTATCACACAGGATAGGATTAGATACACAGTTCAGCAGGCAGTATCACACAGGATAGGATTAGATACACAGCTCAGCAGGCAGTATCACAGAGGATAGGATTAGATACACAGCTCAGCAGACTGTATCACACAGGATAGGATTAGATACACAGCTCTGCAGACAGTATCACACAGGATAGGATTAGATACACAGCTCAGCAGACAGTATCACACAGGGTAGGATTAGATACACAGCTCAGCAGACAGTATCACACAGGATAGGATTAGATACACGGCTCAGCAGACAGTATCACACAGGATAGGATTAGATACACAGCTCAGCAGACTGTAGCACACAGGACAGGATTAGATACACAGCTCAGCAGACAGTATCACACAGGATAGGATTAGATACACAGCTCAGCAGACAGTATCACACAGGATAGGATTAGATAAACAGCTCAGCAGACAGTATCACACAGGACAGGATTAGATACACAGCTCAGCAGACAGTATCACACAGGATAGGATTAGATACACAGCTCAGCAGTCAGTATCACACAGGAGAGGATTAGATACACAGCTCAGCAGACAGTATCACACAGGATAGGATTAGATACATTGCTCAGCAGACTGTATCACACAGGATAGGATTAGATACACAGCTCAGCAGACAGTATCACACAGGACAGGATTACATACACAGCTCAGCAGACAGTATCACACATGAGAGGATTAGATACACCGCTCAGCAGACAGTATCACACAGGATAGGATTAGATACACAGCTCAGCAGTCAGTATCACACAGGAGAGGATTAGATACACAGCTCAGCAGACAGTATCACACAGGATAGGATTAGATACATTGCTCAGCAGACTGTATCACACAGGATAGGATTAGATACACAGCTCAGCAGACTGTATCACACAGGATAGGATTAGATACACAGTTCAGCAGGCCGTATCACAAATGACAGGATTAGGCTATTTTCACACTGGCGTTTTGGTTTCCATTTGTGAGATCCGTCTAGCGGTCCAAAACGGATCAGTTTTCCCCTAATGCATTCTGACAGGAAAAGGATCCGCTCAGAATCAGTTTGCCTCCGTTCCGCTCTGCCTGCAGCGTTTTGGTGTCCGCCTGACGATGCGGAGGCAAACGGATCCGTCCTGACACACAATGCAAGTCAATGGGGACGGATCCGTTTTCACTGACACAATATGGCACAATAGAAAATTGATCCATCCTCTATTGACTTTCAATGGTGTTCAAGACGGATCCGTCATGGCTATGTTACAGATAATACAAACGGATCCGTTCTGAACGGATGCATGCAGTTGTGTTATCTGAACGGAAGCGTTTGTGCAGATCCATGACGGATCCGCACCAAACGCGAGTGTGAAAGTAGCCTTAGATACACAGCTCAGCAGACAGTATCACACAGGAAGTTAATACAAGGTGCTTCCTAATGTATTATGATTATCCATGTTGCTTCCTTTGCTGGCTGGATTCGTTTTTCCTTGACATTATGCACTTCTCGTTTCCATGGTTACGACCACCCTGTAATCTAGCGGTGGTGGTCATGCTTGTACACTATTGGGAATAGTGCAGCCCTCTATGTTGGCCGGACTGCAGAAGTGTGAATAGACCGGTGCGGTTTCCTTTAGTCTGCATGCACGGTCACCGGTGCTGGATTACAATGTGGTCGTAACCATGGAAACAAGCAGGGTATAATGTGATGGAAAAACAAATCCAGCCAGCAAAGGAGGCAACATGGAGAATCACTTGATCCGTCAGAAGAAGACAAAACAAATCAGGATCCTGTAAAGAAACGATCCTGTTGCGCATTTGGCATCAGTTTGAGCCATTTCCGTCTGAGATCCGTTTTTTAGATGATAAAAGATCCTGCATGCAGGATAAAATAACGGATCTGAGACGAAAATGGCTCCATCAGATGCCAAATGTTTTTTTATTTTTTTTTCTGTTCTTCAGACTGATCAGAAGAACGGAAAATGAAACGGCGCTGTGGACTCTTCCTAAGATCTTCACGTTTACGCTTCGCACATGGATCTTACAGCCACCATCAGGCGCGAGACACGTATAATCAGCTTTTCTGTGATAATTTACATTCTAGAATCTTTCATTTTTCTACTGAAAAGCAAAACTTTCTGCAACTAGTTATCAGACTTTACATAAGGACCTGGGAATGACAGCCGCCATGATACATGGGTCGGCCACGCCCCTCAGTGGTCAGGAGGGGTGTGGCTAAAAGCTTAATCTTGCTTCTGTATCGTAACGAACCCTGGAGCTGTAGAAGTGGCGGATAATTTGCAGAATTACCTCAACTCGAGGTTGTATCTATGGAAAGTAAGTCATGTGACACCTGACAACCATCGGGAACAATAAAGGAGCTGACACTCTTCTAGCCCTCTGATACTATCCGTCCAGCCGCCCTGACACTCATCCTCCAGCCCCCCAAGACCCCTCCTCCAGTCTCCTGACGCTCCTTCTCCAGCCCCCCAAGACTCCTCCTCCAGTCTCCTGACGCTCCTTCTCCAGCCCCCCAAGACTCCTCCAGTCTCCTGACGCTCCTTCTCCAGCCCCCCAAGACTCCTCCTCCAGTCTCCTGACACTCCTTCTCCAGCCCCCCCAAGACTCCTCCTCCAGTCTCCTGACGCTCCTTCTCCAGCCCCCCAAGACTCCTCCAGTCTCCTGACGCTCCTTCTCCAGCCCCCCAAGACTCCTTCTCCAGTCTCCTGACACTCCTTCTCCAGCCCCCCCAAGACTCCTCCTCCAGTCTCCTGATGCTCCTCCTCCAGCCTCCCCAAGACTCCTCCTCCAGTCTCCTGACGCTCCTTCTCCAGCCCCCCCAAGACTCCTCCTCCAGTCTCCTGACGCTCCTCCTCCAGCCCCCCCAAGACTCCTCCTCCAGTCTCCTGATGCTCCTTCTCCAGCCCCCCCAAGACTCCTCCTCCAGTCTCCTGACGCTCCTTCTCCAGCCCCCCATGACTCCTCCAGTCTCCTGACGCTCCTTCTCCAGCCCCCCAAGACTTCTTCTCCAGTCTCCTGACGCTCCTTCTCCAGCCCTCCCAAGACTCCTCCTCCAGTCTCCTCACGCTCCTTCTCCAGCCCCCCCAAGACACCTCCTCCAGTCTCCTGAGGCTCCTTCTCCAGCCCCCAAGACTCCTTCTCCAGTCTCCTGACACTCCTTCTCCAGCCCCCCCAAGACTCCTCCTCCAGTCTCCTGATGCTCCTCCTCCAGCCTCCCCAAGACTCCTCCTCCAGTCTCCTGATGCTCCTTCTCCAGCCCCCCCAAGACTCCTCCTCCAGTCTCCTGACGCTCCTCCTCCAGCCCCCCCAAGACTCCTCCTCCAGTCTCCTGATTCTCCTTCTCCAGCCCCCCCAAGACTCCTCCTCCAGTCTCCTGACGCTCCTTCTCCAGCCCCCCAAGACTCCTCCAGTCTCCTGACGCTCCTTCTCCAGCCCCCCAAGACTTCTTCTCCAGTCTCCTGACGCTCCTTCTCCAGCCCTCCCAAGACTCCTCCTCCAGTCTCCTCACGCTCCTTCTCCAGCCCCCCCAAGACACCTCCTCCAGTCTCCTGACGCTCCTTCTCCAGCCCCCAAGACTCCTCCTCCAGTCTCCTGACGCTCCTTCTCCAGCCCCCTCAAGACTCCTCCTCCAGTCTCCTGACGCTCCTTCTCCAGCCCCCCCAAGACACCTCCTCCAGTCTCCTGACGCTCCTTCTCAAGCCCCCAAGACTCCTCCTCCAGTCTCCTGACGCTCCTTCTCCAGCCCCCTCAAGACTCCTCCTCCAGTCTCCTGATGCTCCTCCTCCAGCCTCCCCAAGACTCCTCCTCCAGTCTCCTGACGCTCCTTCTCCAGCCCCCCCAAGACTCCTCCTCCAGTCTCCTGACGCTCCTCCTCCAGCCCCCCCAAGACTCCTCCTCCAGTCTCCTGATTCTCCTTCTCCAGCCCCCCCAAGACTCCTCCTCCAGTCTCCTGACGCTCCTTCTCCAGCCCCCCAAGACTCCTCCAGTCTCCTGACGCTCCTTCTCCAGCCCCCCAAGACCTCTTCTCCAGTCTCCGGACGCTCCTTCTCCAGCCCTCCCAAGACTCCTCCTCCAGTCTCCTCACGCTCCTTCTCCAGCCCCCCCAAGACTCCTCCTCCAGTCTCCTGACGCTCCTTCTCCAGCCCCCAAGACTCCTCCTCCAGTCTCCTGACGCTCCTTCTCCAGCCCCCTCAAGACTCCTCCTCCAGTCTCCTGACGCTCCTTCTCCAGCCCCCCAAGACTCCTCCTCCAGTCTCCTGATGCTCCTTCTCCAGCCCCTAAGACTCCTCCCCCAGTCTCCTGACGCTCCTTCTCCAGACCCCCCAAGACTCCTCCTCCAGTCTCCTGATGCTCCTTCTCCAGCCCCCCAAGACTCCTCCTCCAGTCTCCTGATGCTCCTTCTCCAGCCCCCCAATACTCCTCCTCCAGTCTCCTGACGCTCCTTCTCCAGCCCCCAAGACTCCTCCTCCAGTCTCCTGATGCTCCTTCTCCAGCCCCCCAAGACTCCTCCTCCAGTCTCCTGACGCTCCTTCTCCAGCCCCCCAAGACTCCTCCTTCAGTCTCCTGACGCTCCTTCTCCAGCCCCCCAAGACCCCTCCTCCAGTCTCCTTATTCTCCTTTTCCAGCCCTCCCAAGACTCCTTCTCCAGTCTCCTCACGCTCCTTCTCCAGCCCCCCCAAGACTCCTCCTCCAGTCTCCTGACGCTCCTTCTCCAGCCCCCCCAAGACTCCTCCTCCAGTCTCCTGACGCTCCTTCTCCAGCTCCCCCAAGACTCCTCCTCCAGTCTCCTGACGCTCCTTCTTTAGCCCCCCAAGACTCCTCCTCCAGTCTCCTGATGCTCCTTCTCCAGCCCCCCAAGACTCCTCCTCCAGTCTCCCGTTCAGATAACACAACCGCATGCATCCGTTCAGCCCCTGACACTCCTCCTTCCGCCCCATGACACTCATTCTCTAGCTGCTGACCCTCCTTCTCCAGCCCCCTGACACACCTCCTCCAGACGCCCCACACTCCTGCTCCAGCCCCTCTGTCATTTTCTTCCACGCCTCCTCCCACTCCTCCTCCAGCCCATCACACTCCTCCTCCAGCCTCCTCAACAATCCTCCTCCAGCCCCTCACACTCACCTGCAGACCCTCACACTCCTCCTCCAGCCCCTGATATTCCTCCTTCCACCCCATGACACTCCTTCTCCAGCTGCTGACCCTCCTTCTCCAGCTGCCCCACACTCCTCCTCCAGCCCCTCTGTCATTTTTTTCCAGGCCTCCTACCACTCCTCCTCCAGCCGCTCACACTCACCTGCCGTCCCTCACACTCCTCCTCCAGCCCCTGACACTCCTCCTTCTGCCCCATGACACTAATTCTCTAGCTGCTGACCCTCCTTCTCCAGCCCCCTGACACACCTCCTCCAGACGCCCCACACTCCTGCTCCAGCCCCTCTGTCATTTTCTTCCACGCCTCCTCCCACTCCTCCTCCAGCCCGTCACACTCCTCCTCCAGCCTCCTCAACAATCCTCCTCCAGCCCCTCACACTCACCTGCAGACCCTCACACTCCTCCTCCAGCCCCTGACACTCCTCCTTCCGCCCCATGACACTCCTTCTCCAGCTGCTGACCCTCCTGCTCCAGCTGCCCCAAACTCCTCCTCCAGCCACTCTGTCATTTTCTTCCTGGCCTCCTACCACTCCTCCTCCAGCCCCTCTGACACTCTCCTCCAGGCCCCCTGACACTCCTGCTTCTCCAGCTTGTGTGCAGCACTCCATCTCCAGCACCTGGATGATCTGTTTGCCAGCCCACATAATACCCTGCTGCCAGCCCTCCTGGCATTCCTCCACAATCAATCTGACTCCTCTTTGCCAGCTACGTTGACACCCAGAACACCCCTCTCTCAGCCCCCCCAGAGACTCATCCGCAAACCCAATTTGGGACTCTCCATTGAGTGATACTCCTGCCGATCACTTTCTGGGGTAAATTATCCCTTGGCTTTTCCAACCGCATTTGTGGTCTGAATAACAGCTTCAGACATAACACAAGTTGACATTATTTAATGTGCATTTCCCCTTTAAAAAAAGATTTTGGGTAAACATTGTTGATATTTTCCATAGTACTGCTGCCATTTTTTTGTGAAGATGGAGACAGAAGTCCCATTTATGTCTTATGGTCTCGGGGATGGGGGAGGACTCCTTATCTTACAAAAAGGGACAGCACGTTGGCAATGTGCGGTGGGTAGAGGGTAGGATCACATAGTACCGCCCCTCTGCGTCATTGTGTCTACAAGAGGAGCGACAGTTTTATGTCCTGGGGCTACTGATGACCCCAAAACAGGCCAGAAAATGCTTCAGGAAGCAAACTTAATGGGTCCTGCTCCTGACTGAGAACTCTATTATCTCTCAGTTGTCAGGTGCTGACATGATAGTGCCTGTCTCTTTAAAGATTTTTCCCTCTGGTCTGAAGAGGACACTGGTGTCTTCACTGTGCAGCCACTTCAGCCACCATTCATGGTGTGACCCCAGGTATAAGTGTAGGAATATGGCCATGACAGCTACCACAGGGGTTGTCACCCAGCTGCCTGGTCATATACCGGAGAAGGGGCAGAAAAGGGAAGGTTTACTGTTCTGGAGTATGGGAAAGCTGGGTGACTGGTATACTGGGTTCAGCAGGACACTTACTGGGGCGGAGCATTCCCTATATAGAGATCCCCAGGAATAGGGTCAGAGACACTGTGGTTGTCACTGCTATGGGGGCGCTGTGGATATCACTGTTATGGGGGCGCTGTGGATATCACTGTTATGGGGGCACTGTGGATATCACTGTTATGGGGGCACTGTGGATGTCACTGTTATGGGGGTACTGTGGATGTCACTGTTATGGGGTACTGTGGGTGTCACTGTTATGGGGGTGCTGTGGATGTCACTGTTATGGGGGCACTGTGGATGTCACTGTTATGGGGGCACTGTGGATGTCACTGTTATGGGGGCACTGTGGATATCACTGTTATGGGGGCGCTGTGGATGTCACTGTTATGCGGGCGCTGTGGATGTCACTGTTATGGGGGCACTGTGGATGTCACTGTTATGGGGGCACTGTGGATGTCACTGTTATGGGGGCGCTGTGGATGACACTGTTATGGGGGCACTGTGGATGTCACTGTTATAGGGGCACTGTGGATGTCACTGTTATGGGGGCACTGTGGATGTCACTGTTATGGGGGCACTGTGGATGTCACTGTTATGGGGACACTGTGGATGTCACTGTTATGGGGGCACTGTGGATGTCACTGTTATGGGAGCACTGTGGATGTCACTGTTATGGGGGCACTGTGGATGTCACTGTTATGGGGGCACTGTGGATGTCACTGTTATGGGGGCACTGTGGATGTCACTGTTATGGGGGCGCTGTGGATGACACTGTTATGGGGGCACTGTGGATGTCACTGTTATAGGGGCACTGTGGATGTCACTGTTATGGGGGCACTGTGAATGACACTGTTATAGGAGTACTGTGATGTCACTGTTATGGGGGCGCTGTGGATATCACTGTTATGGGGGTGCTGTGGATGTCACTGTTATGGGGGCAATGTGGATATCACTGTTATGGGGGTGCTGTGGATGTCAGTGTTATGGGGGCGCTGTGGATGTCAGTGTTATGGGGGCACTGTGGATGTGACTGTTATGGGGGCACTGTGGATGTCACTGTTATTGGGGCACTGTGGATGTCACTGTTATGGGGGCGCTGTGGATGTCAGTGTTATGGGGGCACTGTGGATGTGACTGTTATGGGGGCACTGTGGATGTCACTGTTATTGGGGCACTGTGGATGTTACTGTTATGGGGGCACTGTGGATGTCACTGTTATGGGGACACATTAGATGTCACTGTTATGGGGGCACTGTGGATGTCACTGTTATGGGGCACTGTGGATGTCACTGTTATGGGCGCACTGTGGATGTCACTGTTATGGGGGCACTGTGGGTGTCACTGTTATGGAGGCACTGTGGATGTCACTGTTATGGGGGCACTGTGGATGTCACTGTTATGGGGGCACTGTGGATGTCACTGTTATAGGGGTACTGTGGATGTCACTGTTATGGGGGCACTGTGGATGTCACTGTTATGGGGGTACTGTGGATGTCACTGTTATGGGGGCTCTATGGATGTCACTGTTATGGGGGTACTGTGGATGTCACTGTTATGGAGGATCTGTGGATGTCACTGTTATGAGGGCACTGTGGATGACACTGTTATAGGGGCACTGTGGATGACACTGTTATAGGGGCACTGTGGATGACACTGTTATGGAAGCACTGTGGATGTCACTGTTATGGGCGCACTGTTGATGTCACTGTTATGGGGCACTGAGGATGACACTGTTATGGGGGCACTGTGGATGTCACGGTTATGGTGGAACTGTGGATGTCACGGTTATGGGAGCACTGTGGATGTCACTGTTATGGGGACACTGTGGATGTCACTGTTATGGGGGCACTGTGGATGTCACTGTTATGGGCGCACTGTGGATGTCACTGTTATGGGCGCACTGTTGATGTCACTGTTATGGGGCACTGAGGATGACACTGTTATGGGGGCACTGTGGATGTCACGGTTATGGGGGAACTGTCGATGTCACTGTTTTGGGAGCACTGTGGATGTCACTGTTATGGGGGCACTGTTGATGTCACTGTTATGGGGGCACAGTGGATGTCCCTGTATGGGGGCACTGTGGATGTCACTGTTATGGGCCCTGTGCGTGTTACTGGTATGGGTGCTGTGGCTCACATAGGGTGCCCATATGTCCTATTTTTCCTGGACATGTCCTATATCTGGGACCTAAAACAGAATTGTCTGCACCAGATTTATAAATTACTAAAAATGTCTGAGATGTTAAGGGGGGCGGGCGGGCACTATAATCTGGAGGACCTGTGATGAAGTCATCCTCATGTGATAAGTGCAGGAGGGGCCAGAGCTGAGCAATGGAGAGAAGTGGTAAGGACCTGTGATGATGTCACTGTCATGTGATCGGTACAGGAGGAGGAGGACCTCTGCAGTGGAGAAGTGGTGAGCCTGAGAAACCTTGGGAGTTGTAGTCCATTCCACTTATGCTCCCTTTCTAAATTGTCCTCTGATATATCACAATAACAGACTGGACATGCTGGGAGTTGTAGTACTCTCATACCCCCTCCCTGAAATATTCTCTGACATCTCATAATACCTGCCTAGATATGCTGGGAGTTGTAGTTCTATCTTATACCTCATCCCTGTAATGTCCTCAGATATCACATAACGGTCTGGACATGCTGGGAGTTGTGTCCTCCTTTTGGGGTTATGAAAGTAGTCGCCCTATTGTTATGGGGGGTTGCCATCTTTGTTTCAGGACCCTGTGGCGGACACTGAGAGCAATATGGTTACCAGTTCTTTACCTGAATGTCGGCCTGGACATGATGAGTGTTGTAGTCCTCTCCATTTGGAACCCCTCCCTGCATGTGCTCTGCTAGCATATTATATCAGCATGACTATGATGAGAGTTGTAGTCCTTTCCACTTATACTTCCTCCTGTAATCTCCTCTGATATCACATAACAGCCTGGGCATGATGGGAGTTGTAGTTCTCTCCTCTTATAAGTCCTCCCTGTAATGTCCTCTGATTTATCAGCCTTGACATGATGAGTGTTGTAGTCCTCTCCTCTTGTACCCCCTCCCTGTAATGTGCTTTGCTATGACAGTTTATCAACCTGGACATGCTGGGAGTTGTAGTTCACTTATACCTCCTCCCTGTAATATGCTCTGCTATCACATTATATCAGCCTTGGAGATGCTGGGAGTTTTGTCCTCCATTTGGGGGTTATGAAAGTAGTCGCCCTATTGTTATGGGGGGTTGCCATCTTTGTTTTAGGACCCTGTAGAGGACATTCAGGGCACTATGGTCACCAGTTCTTTACCTGAATGTTGGTGACACATCTCCATCATCACATCATGGAGACCCGGACGTGTCACCCTGGGCAGCGACCTATGTTGCTAAGCAACCGTACAACTATATTAGGGCACATTTATCGAAACTGAAAGAGAAACTGTCTTTGTTGCCCATAGCAACCAATCACAGAGCAGCTTTCATTTTACCAGAGCTGTTTAAGATATGAAAGCTGAGCTCTGATTGGTCGTTATGGGCAACAAGCACAGCTGTCCTTTCAGAATGTCTTCATGAGGCCTAATGAGCTCCCCACAAAGGACCAGGCCCATCTAGACTAGGAAGGGTTAATGTGAAGGGTACTGGAGCGCACAGCAGAGGGTCAGTCTGATCTGCGGGGGAGCGACCCGAATTCCCCAGATTCCCTGACGTAGCGTCGGCTCCTGTCTGGGCCTATAATGGAGAACACACTTCATCCTGAGCCCTGCAAATTAATATTACACTTCAGTTAATAAGCCAGGAGGCCTCGAAATAATAACGTGCTTGTATGCGCCATCACCATGGCGAACGGTGACTAATGCGCTGTCAGTGACATTTTACAGGACGCGGCGCTGCGAGCGCTTTATGAAGAGTCCGAAAAAAGTGCCAAGAAAAGCAGCCGCTTCTTATACGCGGAAAACTCAAGAAAGTCTATTTTCTTTCACAGCTTTAATGCAGTGAGATTAAGGAGCAGAACTGGATGGCGGCCGAGAGTGATGTCACCGCCAACCGTGTTTGTCCAGCTGCTGTGATGTCACAGGCTGAATAGTAATTACTCAACGTGTGAGAGGGGCACATATTAACGAGAGCGCCAGATCCAGGTGCAGGTCATTCACTGTGAGACAGCCCCTAATTTACTGCAAAATATCAAGACGTGAAAGGTTCCTTATTGCCACACGAGCCTTCAAGATGTGTGATTATATAGAGGCACAGTACCACTTCTCCTGTCCTGTATATATACACTGCACAGTACCACTTCTCCTGTCCTGTATATATACACTGCACAGTACCACTTCTCCTGTCCTGTATATATACACTGCACAGTACCACTTCTCCTGTCCTGGATATATACACTGCACAGTACCACTTCTCCTGTCCTGTATATATACACTGCACAGTACCACTTCTCCTGTCCTGTATATATACACTGCACAGTACAACTTCTCCTGTCCTGTATATATACACTGCACAGTACCACTTCTCCTGTCCTGTATATATACACTGCACAGTACCACTTCTCCTGTCCTGTATATATACACTGCACAGTACCACTTCTCCTGTCCTGTATATATATATACACTGCACAGTACCACTTCTCCTGTCCTGTATATATATATATACACTGCACAGTACCACTTCTCCTGTCCTGTATATATACACTGCACAGTGCCACTTCTCCGGTCCTGTATATATATATACACTGCACAGTACCACTTCTGTCCTGTATATATGGACACTGCACAGTACCACTTCTCCTGTCCTGTATGCTGGGTATAATTCTCAGTATCTGCTCGCTCTTATTCTGTATATATATATATATATATATACAGTTGCAAGAAAAAGAATGTGAACCCTTTGGAATGATCTGGATTTCTGCACAAATTGGTCATAAAATGTGATCTGATCTTCATCTCAGTCACAACAATAGACAATCACAGTCGGCTTAAACTAATAACACACAAAGAGTTAAATGTTACCATGTTTTTATTGAACACACCATGTAACCATTCACAGTGCAGGTGGGAAAAGTATGTGAACCCTTGGATTTAATAACTGGTTGAACCTCCTTTGGCAGCAATAACTTCCACCAAACGTTTCCTGTAGTTGCAGATCAGACGCGCACAACGGTCAGGGGTAATTCTTGGCCATTCCTCTTTACAGAACTGTTTCAGTTCAGCAATATTCTTGGGATGTCTGGTGTGAATCGCTTTCTTGAGGTCCTGCCACAGCATCTCCATCGGGTTGAGGTCAGGATTCTGACTGGGCCACTCCAGAAGGTGTATTTTCTTCTGTTTAAGCCATTCTGTTGTAGATTTACTTCTATGCTTTGGGTCGTTGTCCTGTTGCAACTAGAGATGTCGCGAACATAAAATTTTCAGTTCGCGAACGGCGAACGCGAATTTCCTCAAATGTTTGCGAACGGGCAAACCGGGCAAACCGCCATAGACTTCAATAGGCAGGAGAATTTTAAAGCCCACAGGGACTCTTTCTAGCCACAGTAGTGATGGAAAGGTTGTTTCAAGGGGACTAACACCTGGACTGTGGCATGCCGGAGGGGGATCCATGGCAAAACTCCCATGGAAAATTACATAGTTGACGCAGAGTTGGGTTTTAATCCGTAAAGGGGATAAATCACCTAACAATCCACATTTTTTTTGAACAACGTGGTTTAAAACATTCAGTGTGTGTATAATAAATTGACTTTAGTTTTATCTGCAAGGTATTGTGACACCCTGTAACGGTATGAGTGGTGGCCTGGCCAGTGGCCACAGTACAGTCTGTGGGCCAGACACTCACTGGCTTGCAACTGCGATTATATTTATTACAGGGAAAAAATAAATTTACTTTAGTTTTATCTGCAAGGTATTGTGACACCCTGTATGAATGGTGTGCACACAGTACAGTCTGTGAGCCTGCAGCCTCTCACTGTCTGGCAACTGCGATTATATAAAAAATAAATAATAAATAGACTTTTTTTTATCTGCAAGGTACTGTGACACTCTGTAACAGTATGAGTGGTGGCCTGGCCAGTGGGCACAGTACAGTCTGTGTGGGCCTGACACACACTGGCTTGCAACTGCGATTATATCACAGAGAAAAAATAAATTGACTTTTTTTTATCTGCAAGGTATTGTGACACCCTATATGACTGGTGTGCACACAGTACAGTCTGTGGGCCTGCAGCCTCTCACACACGGGCAGGCAACTGCAATATATATATATATATATATATGTATAAAAAAAAAAGCAGACTGATGTACCAGCCCTAAAAAGGGATTTTTGGGGTGCAGTCAGGACGTTGTCCTTACAGCAGATGAGTCTGTAGACACAGAACAATGCCCTAGCTAACGCTTTCCCTATTGAATCAGCAGCAGCACTGTCCCTCCTCTCACTAAGACTGCAGCTTCCGAATGAATCTAAAATGGATGCTGTCCAGGAGGTGGGAGGGTCTACTGCTGATTGGCTAGAATGTGTCTGCTGACTGTAAGGTACAGGGTCATGGTTTGCTCAATGATGATGTATAGGGGGTGGACCGAACATCGCATGGGTTCGCCCGCTGCGGCGAACGTGAACAAGCCATGTTCGCCGTGAACTGTTCGCCGGCAAATAGTTCGGGACATCACTAGTTGCAACACCCATCTTCTGTTGAGCTTCAGCTGGTGGACAGATGGCCTTAAGTTCTCCTGCAAAATGTCTTGATAAACTTGGGAATTCATTTTTCCTTCGATGATAGCAATCCGTCCAGGCCCTGACGCAGCAAAGCAGCCCCAAACCATGATGCCCCCACCACCATACCTCACAGTTGGGATGAGGTTTTGATGTTGGTGTGCTGTGCCTCTTTTTCTCCACACATAGGGCCAGATTTATCATGACTCTGACGGCTCACTCCACTTTAATATATTGCTAAAGTCAGTTTTAGCCAAGTCAGATTTATGATCGGCCCTTTAAGACTGTAATAAATGTGGTTTGACGTTAGCAGTTTATCCGTCAGTAAGCAGCTTTACAAAGGTCGAACATCTTTACGAAAAAGTCGCACGTTTTTATGAAAAAGTTGCATGTTCTATTAAAAAGTCTCATAAGATAAGCATGGTCCTCACTGGAGTGAAATTGCAACTTTTTTGCGACTTTTTAAATAGTCCCAATAGTAAATCTGTCTAGAGATTAATTTGCATAAGAAAACAAGCCAATTTTCAGAAAACTGGAGAGCATAGTGCAGAGCAGAAAAAAGTCGCAAATTTGTGCGCAGTTTTAGCGTTTGGGACTTTTTTGGGACTTTTTCACTCCATTATTCTGACCTGAGCTAATGATGAATCTGGCCCAATTTGTCTTACCGTGGACTGATGAACAGCAAGGCTTTTGGAGATACTTTTATAACCCTTTCCAGCTTTATGCAAGTCAACAATTCTTAATCGTAGGTCTTCTGAGAGCTCTTTTGTGCGAGGCATCATTGACATCAGGCAATGCTTCTTGTGAAAAGCAAACCCAGAACTGGTGTTTGTTTTATAGGGCAGAGCAGCTGTAACCAACACCTCCAATCTCATCTCATTGATTGGACTCCAGTTGGCTGACACCTCACTCCAATTAGGTCTTGGAGATGTCATTATCATTAGTCTAGGGGTTCACATACTTTTTCCACCTGCACTGTGAACGTTTACATGGTGTGTTTAATAAAAACGTGGTAACATTTCATTGTTTGTGTGCTATTAGTTTAGGCAGACTGTGATTGTCTATTGTTGTGACTTAGATGAAGATCAGATCACATTTTATGACCAATTTGTGCAGAAATCCATATCATTCCAAAGGGTTCACATACTTTTTCTTGCAACTGTATATATATACACTGCACAGTACCACTTCTCCTGTCCTGTATACCGGGTGTAATCCTCAGTATCTGCTCTTATTCTGTATATACAGTACAGACCAAAAGTTTGGACACACCTTCTCATTCAAAGAGTTTTCTTTATTTTCATGACTATGAAAATTGTAGATTCACACTGAAGGCATCAAAACTATGAATTACCACATGTGGAATTATATACATAACAAAAAAGTGTGAAACAACTGAAAATATGTCATATTCTAGGTTCTTCAAAGTAGCCACCTTTTGCTTTGATTACTGCTTTGCACACTCTTGGCATTCTCTTGATGAGCTTCAAGAGTTAGTCACCTGAAATGGTCTTCCAACAGTCTTGAAGGAGTTCCCAGAGATGCTTAGCACTTGTTGGCCCTTTGCCTTAACTCTGCGGTCCAGCTCACCCCAAACCATCTCGATTGGGTTCAGGTCCGGTGACTGTGGAGGCCAGGTCATCTGGCGCAGCACCTCATCACTCTCCTTCATGGTCAAATAGCCCTTACACAGCCTGGAGGTGTGTTTGGGTTCATTGTCCTGTTGAAAAATAAATGATGGTCCAACTAAACGCAAACCGGATGGAATAGCATGCCGCTGCAAGATGCTGTGGTAGCCATGCTGGTTCAGTATGCCTTCAATTTTGAATAAATCCCCACCAGTGTCACCAGCAAAGCACCCCCACACCATCACACCTCCTCCTCCATGCTTCACGGTGGGAACCAGGCATGTAGAGTCCATCCGTTCACCTTTTCTGCGTCGCACAAAGACACGGTGGTTGGAACCAAAGATCTCAAATTTGGACTCATCAGACCAAAGCACAGATTTCCACTGGTCTAATGTCCATTCCTTGTGTTCTTTAGCCCAAACAAGTCTCTTCTGCTTGTTGCCTGTCCTTAGCAGTGGTTTCCTAGCAGATATTCTACCATGAAGGCCTGATTCACACAGTCTCCTCTTAGCAGTTGTTCTAGAGATGTGTCTGCTGCTAGAACTCTGGGTGGCATTGACCTGGTCTCTACTCTGAGCTGCTGTTAACCTGCGATTTCTGAGGCTGGTGACTCGGATGAACTTATCCTCCGCAGCAGAGGTGACTCTTGGTCTTCCTTTCCTGGGGCGGTCCGCATGTGAGCCAGTTTCTTTGTAGAGCTTGATGGTTTTTGTGACTGCACTTGGGGACACTTTCAAAGTTTTCCCAATTTTTCGGACTGACTGACCTTCATTTCTTAAAGTAATGATGGCCACTCGTTTTTCTTTACTTAGCTGCTTTTTTCCTGCCATAATACAAATTCTAACAGTCTATTCCAGTGATGTCGAACCTTTTAAAGGCCGAGTGCCCAAACTGCAACCCAAAACTCACTTATTTATTGCAAAGTGCCAACAAAGCAATTTAACCTGAATACTATAGTCCAATATAGTATATCCTCTATATACTTTATTATTTAGCTATAGTAGCCTGCCTACAGTCAGTGCGCTGCCTGCGCTGATGAATGGCAGAAAAAGTCTAAGGCATATTGTACACCATAGACTTTTTCCAGAGTGCGGGTGCCCACAGAGAGGGCTCTGAGTGCCGCCTCTGGCACCCGTGCCATAGGTTCGCCATCACTGGTCTATTCAGTAGGACTATCAGCTGTGTATCCACCTGACTTCTCCTCAACGCAACTGATGGTCCCAACCCCATTTATAAGGCAAGAAATCCCACTTATTAAACCTGACAGGGCACACCTGTGAAGTGAAGACCATTTCAGGTGACTACCTCTTGAAGCTCATCAAGAGAATGCCAAGAGTGTGCAAAGCAGTAATCAAAGCAAAAGGTGGCTACTTTGAAGAACCTAGAATATGACATATTTTCAGTTGTTTCACACTTTTTTGTTATGTATATAATTCCACATGTGATAATTCATAGTTTTGATGCCTTCAGTGTGAATCTACAATTTTCATAGTCATGAAAATAAAGAAAACTCTTTGAATGAGAAGGTGTGTCCAAACTTTTGGTCTGTACTGTATATATATACACTGCACAGTACCACTTCTCCTGTCCTGTATACCGGGTGTAATCCTCAGTGTGCAGGAGCCAGTGGTCGGGTGTGGTTGTGTCTGGAGGAGCTCCTGCTAATTGCTGACAAGCTACCAGGGATTTTTCCATCTATCCCAGCCCAGGCCCTGCCTCTCTCTCCCCAGGTAGGTGGTGGGGTCCTGGGCTATGAAGCGACTCAAGACCCAGGATCCTGCTTCCCGGGGTAGGCCGGCGGGAGGTAGGGGAGGTGAGCTACCGGCATCAGTTCCATCTTCCGCCCCGGGGGTCAGAAGATCCAGCAGGAGTCGTGGTGTAGCGGCCCCTGCAGCCCCCGGAGGTGAAGCCGTGTCCATCGCCGGCGGTTCCAGGAGGGCGGACAGTAGCCCTCCAAGAGGTACGCGGAGTGCTCCTGGGGATGGGCCGGTTCCGGTTGAGGCTGATTGGGGCAACATGAAGCCCCGGGAACTAATCGCCCTTTACAGCTCCCGGATCACAGCCTACCTCCGGGAGTACGAGGAGGCGAATAGGACCCTCAAGAAGGTGAGGGAGCAACTAAGGCTTGAAAGGGGGAAGGTGGACAAAGCAGCCAGGAAAAACAGGCCGGAAATATCAAGAAAAATAAAAAGCTTAAAAGAAATTGTTAAAGAGCTGCAGGAAAGAATGGGGGCCATTCTGGAAAACAGTGGCCCCTTTAAGGAAAAACTCATGAATGACAAAAGGTTTAATGAAATGGCTGGAAACCAAAAACAGCAAGAAGATGACTCCTCTAGTGAGGAGGAAGAGTCGGACATGGGGGGGCAACCTGCGGAAACTGGCATCACCGCAGAGCAGGTGTGCCTGCCCCCCACTAGTTCTGATGAAGAAGGCGGGTACAGTGAGAACAGCGGAGTTGGGGGGCAGCTTATGGCCGAAATACGCCACCTGGAGTCCCCAAAAATTCGTGAGGACATTTGCTTTGGTGACGAACTACCTGAAGATGAGCCAATAGGAAAGAAGAGAAAAACAAAGACATTAAAGCCAGAGGTGAGGTATGTCTATGTGACCCACCCTGCGTGTGCGGGGCCGGCTGAAAAGCCAGCTCAGGGCACGAACCCCACCATCCTCCCTGGCCCGGTCTCTGCTGTGGGACCGGTGCGTAGGAGTGGGGAGAAAGACGTGGTAAAGATGGCGCAGGACGCCGTCCCTGTTTGCGGTAACAGGGGCGGTGAGGAGAAGCAGGAGGGGCCAGACAGGAAGGCTCCTGGGGCAGGTGGCGAGGGGGGCATGGTTGGTGGTCGGGTGGCTCCGCCCGCCTCTGCTGGGGCACTGGACAAGTGCCGGGTGGTGGTGCGGCGGGGCGATGTGGCTGCCACTGCCCCCCTTGCAGAGGTTGTTGCCGGGATCCCTGTCCTGGGGTCTGTGTCCTCTGCCCCGGTCTGCTTCGCCGCTCCCGTGCGCCCTGCAGTCCCCCCTGCCGGTTTTGGCATGGCGGTGGGGGACGGGGGGGCAAGGGTGGTGGGGGTGGCTGTGGGTGGAGGGGGTGCGGCCGCGGGTACAGCGGTGTCCCGATCCGGAGTTGCAGGGGGAGGGTGCGAGGTGGCTGCCTCCGCCCCTCCCAAGTTGTATGCCTGGGTCCTTGCCGGGGTTCCAGTCTCCTCTGCCCCGGTCTGCTCCGCTTCGGTCCCTTCCGCTGGTATTGTTGTGGCGGCGGGGAGTGGAGGCGCAGTGGGAGTGGTCAGGGGTGGAGGGGGTGGGGCTTCGGATATCCACAAAGGGGCTCAGAGCAGCGTGTGTGTAGGCAGAGAGGGAGGGGGCGGTCCTGGTGCGAGTGTGGTGCGCACCGCCCCTCCCTCCTGCACTGTCCGTCAAGTGGATAAGGCCGGCGTGGCTGGGACCAGTGGTTCTACAGCCCGCCGGCCCGAAAAAACAGGAAAGACTGTTAAAAATGTGTCCAGCAAGGAAATGATGGACAAAACAAATAAAGTGACCTCTGTCCCCTCTGACCCAGCAGTGTGTGTGGGGGGAGGGGAGAGTGCGGTAGTGGCCACTGAAGAAGTGGTCACTTGTGTGAATACAGTTTATGTTAGTGGTGTTGCCCCGGGCCCTGATGGAGGGGTGAATGTTGGAGGTCGGCCGGCCACTGTACAAGTGGCCGGTGCGCCTCATGTAGCCCCTTCAGAGGGGTCTGGAGTGACACCTGCTGTAGATAGGTCTGGGGGGGGTGGCGGTGGGCCCGGTCCGGCTGCCCCTCCTGCGTCGGTTACGCCTGGCAGAAGTTATGCTGGTGTGGTCGCCGGCGCAGGGGGGGAGGGGCGGTCCCCATTGTCCTCCCCATTACCAATGTCTGGTGACGGTAACTTGCAGCGGCAACTTCTAGAGGCTCTTAGGAGAGGGGAGAATTCCATTACAGTAGGGGGGCAGCAGGTGGATCTATCCTTCTGGATAGACAGGCATGGCCTGCGTGCCTTCCGAGAGCAAGGCGGGGGCGAGACCACCTGGTCCTCACCCACAACCGGCCCTGGGTCAGCCAGACGGAATGTTGTCTGTCTGAAATGGAGAGGCAATGAAGCGTGCCCTACCAGGAAGAGGATGGCAGAGCTTCTCTTTCAGTTGGGCATCAGGGCATGTGACATCTTTGCCCTGATACATCCGTATGGCACCCGGGAGTTTGATGTCAGTTTTGCCCGGCCAGAGGGTCTTGAACTTTTCTGGTCTGGGTATGAGCTGGCAAAAGACCAGCCGGACTGGCAGGTGTTTTTTGTGCAAGCGATAACCCGCCAGAATGAGGTCAAGAAAGTGACCGTTCTGACCCGTAGTGAGTCACTTTCTTGTGTTGACATCTTGACCTGGTTGAGCAGGTACGGGGACGTCCAGGGTCTTCCTAGCAAGAACCTGAATGAGTTTGGCATCTGGTCCGGTGCCTGGACGTTTCAGATTAAGTTGAAACATTCAGGGGGGTCGGTTTCCCACATACCGTCATCTGCTTTCCTTGGTTGGGATAGGATCATGGTGTTCTACAGGGGGCAGCCTAAGCTGTGTTACAAGTGAGGCAGCCCTTCGCACTTCAGCGCCAGCTGCCGAGTGCAGAGGTGCGCGTTGTGCGGGGGTGAAGGCCATCTAGCTGCATCTTGTGGGCAGATTAGATGCAACCTGTGTGGTGAGCTAGGGCACCCGTTCAGTCGTTGCCCTCGCTCTGTCGCCAACGTGGCTCGTGCACGCGCAGAGGCGAGCCGGGAGGCCCCCACTGCCGAGGCGAGTGCTGGCGAAGGCGACAGGGCAGTGGGGTCGATGAAGAGAAAAGAAAGCCCGTCCCAGCAGAGACGGAGGGAGAGGCGTCAAATGGAGAGGGGGCAGGTGGAACCCCCTCCTGGGGTGATGCCTGTGCCCTCCCAAGAGAATGCCTCTCCTAGAGCTGAGACCCTGGGGGATATCGAGGTGAATGAGGAACTCAGGAGACTAGACCGTTCCGAGGTGACTCTGTCCTCTTGCTACGAGAGTGCAACAGAGGAGAGTGAGACAGAGTCTAAAAGAACAAGAAGGAAACGTCTGACCAAAAAAAGATCTAGCCCGACTAGAGTGCCTGTGGAAGGCAAAGCCAGCTCCCCCCTGGACCTCTCTAATCCTGACTTTCTTCCCCTGGATCTTTCCAACTGGTACCTCACCTTGGATGAGATCTCTTCTTCCGGGGAGGAGGTTGAAGGTGGGGAGCCGGAGGGGCAAGAGAAGGAGCCTCTGGAAGGGCCCGCGCCTCCCTCCGGTGAGGATGCAAGGTCCTCACCAGCCGACGAGTGATTGAGTTAGAAATGGGGAGGTGTTTGATTTTAGATGTCCTCATGAAGGGTCAAAAGCTTCGCCTGATAAACATCTATGATCCCCAAACCAGGTGGGATCGGAAGCGTCTCTTTATGAGGATCAAACCTTTCCTTTTTACGAGTCGGCAGGTGGTCTTTGGCGGGGACTTTAATACAGTCACAAGGTCCCAAGACCGGGGAGGCGCCAGAAACCGGCTGGCTTACGATAGTGTATCCCTGAATAGCATAGCTAGCGAGGCTCGCCTGGTGGATGTCCACATTAGGCACACCCCAGGCCACGGTGGTTTCACTTATTATAGAGGTAGTCAGATTAGGTCTAGAATAGACAGGTTTTATTTAAAGGAGGAGACTACTTTTTCACCTTTAGAGGTGGTAGAGGTGGAATTCTCTGATCACTGTATGATTATGTTCTCTTTGAATGTTGCAGAATCCCCCCAAATGGGAAGAGGCTATTGGAAGCTAAATTCGGCCCTCCTGGAGGAAGCAGAGGTGAGACAATCCTTTAAGGACTTCCTTCAGAGTCAGGTAGAGTTGCTGGATCTTTGTGTAACTAAGTCTGAGTGGTGGGAGATATTCAAAGATCGGGTGGCAAAATTCTTCCGCCAGCTCTCGAGCCTCAGGTCCCTGGACAGGTACCGCTTGTATCAGGGTCTGAGGAGGAAACTCGAACAACTGGTCTCGACTGGAGGTAGCCGAGAGGATATCTCCAGGGTGAAATCTTTGCTTAAGAGGTGCCAGTACGATAGGCACACATCTTTGGTTTTTGAGAGGGATTTTGGGAAGTACCGCTCGCCCGACCCTTACAGAAACTGTAAGATGTCAGTGAAAAGCAAGTTGGTGACGGGACTGGTCGATGGTACGGGATCTTTGGATAGGTCCAGATCAGGGATCTTGGAAATCGTCAAGTCCTTCTACTCGTGCCTCTTGAGGAAGAAGGATCTGAATCGGGACAGGATTTCGGCTTTCCTGGCTGAAACCATCCCTGAGTCAAGAGTAGACCTCTCTCTTGGCGTTTTGATAGAAGAAATCAGAGAAGAGGAAGTCAGCCTGGCGATGGAAGGGCTTGCCCTAAAGAAGTCGCCAGGCCCGGATGGCTTAACATCCGAGTTTTATAAGACCTTTAAGGACCCCTTGGTTCCCCTCTTGACTAAGGTATTCAATGAGTGCCTTTCCTCGGGTGCTCTGCCAAAGTCAATGAGGAGGTCAGCTCTGATCCTTATATCAAAGGGTAAAGATCCGAGCCGTATTGAGAATTGGCGTCCCATAGCGCTTCTCAATACGGACAGAAAGATCCTGGCCAAGATACTGTTTAATCGGTTGGTGCAGTTTGCGCCCCGGCTCCTTTCGGAGACCCAACATTGCTCAGTTCCAGGCCGAAGCACGTTTAGTGCTGTGCTCAGTGTCCGAGAGGCAGTGGAGCAGAGTAGGGCGGGTAACTGGAAGGGGTACATGCTGGCTTTAGATCAGGCAAAGGCTTTTGATCGGGTTGACCACGAGTACCTCTGGGCAGTCCTTCTGAAATATGGCCTTCCGGGGGGGTTTGTCGATTGGTTAAAGATCTTGTATGCAGGGGCAGAGAGTTTCCCGCTGGTGAACGGTTGGTCTGGCAGCCCTTTTGAGGTCGGGTCTGGAGTCCGCCAGGGTTGTCCATTGAGCCCGCTCTTATACGTGTTTGCGATTGATCCTTTTATTAGGAGGATTGATTGAGGACCGTTGGCGGGAGTCAGGATGAGTCTGGAGGAGCCAGAAGCCACTCTGAGGGTGGTGGCGTATGCCAATGATGTCACTGTTTTCGTGTCCTCGGGAGGGGAGGTGGAATACGTGATGTCGGAGGTAGAACGCTACTCGGAAGTCTCCGGGTCCGTGATTAACCGGGATAAGTGTGAGAGTCTCTGGCTGGGAGGCGGTGATCCATCTTTCGGTCTCCCGGACACCCTCCCAGAGCCCCAGTCGTCAGCCAAAGTCCTAGGCGTTCAATTCGGGCATGGGGATTATCCCACCCAAAATTGGGACAGCAGGCTCACGATCGCCGCTCAGAAGGTTGACCAGTGGAAGGGTTGGTCTTTGACCCTCAGGGAAAGGGTGAACCTGATCAAGACTTACCTTCTCCCTTTGCTTATCTATTTGGCCAGTGTATGTGTCTTGCCAGAACCTCTCTGGACTCGGGGTTACAGTCTGTTCTTTCAACTGTTATGGGGGAATAGGCTGAACCTAGCCAAGAGAGAGGTGACATACCGTACGAGGAGATTAGGGGGGTTGGGTATGGTCAACCCAGTGGTGTTCCTTGTGAACACCTTTGTTAAGATCAACCTGGCAAACCTCTGGAAAGAGAGGGCACCTCCGTGGGTAGTCTCTTGCAGGGGTTGGTTTCGGCCTTTCTTCCAGGAGTGGGAGACAGGAGGGCAAGTGAAGGATTTGCGTACACCTCACGGATATCTTCCGGCTTATGTCACCCCGATTCTGAAGGTGATCCGCCGGTGGGGTTTGGGAGTGAGGGAAATCAAGACCCAGTCAAGGAGATCCCTTGACGAGAGGGTCTTGTTGACACACTTCCAAAAGCCCCTGGCCCTTAAGGATTGCCCAAGCCGGGATCTAGACAGGGGTTTACAGTTGTTAAATTCGGCAAGCATCCCCTTGAAGTTTTGGGACTTGGCTTGGCGCTGCTTTCACGGGAAGCTGTATGTAAGGGGCAACTTGAGGTATAGGATCTCTGTTGAAAGGGGTTGTCCCCGGGAGGAGTGTGGCGACATACTGGAAAGTATGGAGCACTTCCTGCTTCAGTGTCCCTTTAATACAGAGGTATACAAACGGGTGGGCGCATCCATTGGCTGGCTTAGGCTAGCCAACCTCTCCTATGCGGAATGGGCTTATGGAGCATTCAAAGGTTTGGGAAGAAGGGACCCATGCACAGCTTTTGTAGTTAGTATAGTGGTCAGGTACTTCACATGGAACGCACGGTGTTTAGTTTCAACCCAGCAGAAAGTCCTCCCTGTGGAAGAGGTGTGTAGGAACATTCTAGGTGACCTGGCGAAGGTTCGCTCTCTTGAGTGCGAGAAGGTGGGTATGGATGGGGTCTCTTACCTCTGGAGAGGCTTCACCTTTGATGTACCTTAGCCTCAGTAGCACTTTTTCCTGGTGTTGGGCTGAGGCTTTCACATTAGGTTTTTGTTTTGTATTTAAGATGAGTTTTTGAAGAAAGGTTTGCAAATGACTGAACTTGGGCCTTCGGGTGGATTTTAATATTGGTTTGTATAGAGTGATATGGTTGTTATAAGATGTATATATTGTGTGATAGGGTAAGTGGGGTGTAGTTAGGTTGGGTGGGGTGTAGTTAGGTTGGGTGGGATAGGGTGGGGGGGTTCATATTTTTTTTTCGTGTGGGGAGGCCTGCATCCAGCCCTGGACTATGCGGACATAGGAGGACATGAGGCGAGGGGCCGGGTGTGGGTGGTGGAGGAAGGGCTGGCCTCATGGAGGGACAAGAGGCGGAGGTTGGCCCTGGGTGAAGGTGATGGGATAGATAGATTGGTAGGGTTAGTATAGGTTTGTTTGTTTGTTTTCATATATGTGTGTGTATAACAAAAAAAAAAAAAATACAAAAAATGGATAGGTGTGTATGTATATATATATGTATGTGTATGTACATAAAAAGATTCAGGCAGCACTCCCTTTAGTGCAGAAATAATGCAGGTGCCCGCGGTGGTCCCTCGATATGGGACAAATTCAGTAGAGAAGGAAAGTCCGCAGCACTCCTTTAAGTAAAAAAGTGAATTTTATTCACACATGTCAGACAACGTTTCGGTCCTCTCACAGGACCATTTTCAAGTCAAGTGTGTATGTGTATGTATATATATAAAAAAAAAAATAACAAAAAAATATATATAAAAAAATATATATAATAATAAGTAATTTTGATTATTTATTGTGACAAGTTGTCATTTATTTTCTGTTAGAAGCAATTTGTATAAATTTGTATATAGTCGGGGTTCAGCCGGATCGGATGTTTACGTTAGGCTAGGTTTCATTTTCTCTTTTCAGTAGGTATGAATGAGATAGTATGCATGGAGCTGGGCCAGTAGGGTAAGTGTATATACTTGTTTTATATCTTGTTTGGAAATTTTATGGCAAAGTTTTTGTATTTTTGTATAAAATTAAAAAGAGTTCCTCAGTATCTGCTCTTCTCCTGTATATATACACACTGCACAGTACCACTGTTGTTCTATGCATTGGGTTTTGTTTTTTTACGGTTACGGGTTATGGATGCGGCTGATGCTGTTTTTACTGTCTGCAAATTGCAGATCCTTAATACACGGATACCGGCCGAGCGTGTTCTGTGTTTCGCGGATCGGAACGTCCTGGCCTCTATAGAACAGTGTTTTCCTTGTCTGTAAAACAGGACATACGGATGCAGACAGTACACGGAGTGCCGACCGCATTTTTTGCGTCCCTATTAAAAGTAATGGGACCACTTTCGACCAACATAAAATGCGAATCATATGCGGACCACAAATACGTTGGTGTGTATGAGCCCCTACTTTATCCTTATTGTGTGTTACCTGATTCCTTCATTGTTCTGCGATTAGCAAATCCTTAATTTGAATTTTTTTTCTTTTTTACTGGACGCCCCTTTACCTGTAAGGAATACAATGTAGCAGTGATTGCTCTAACTTGCCTGTCACTGATACGTAGCTGCGGTTTCCTGTCCGCTCTGCCCACCCCTCCCAGGATCCCTTGCTGCAGATTACAGTGTCTGGCGGCTTCTGCTCTCATTAACCTAATTGCAGTTTAATTTGCCTCATTAGTCCTTTTGGGTATTAATTACCTTGTAACAAATCATACAGACCTGCATATGCTGTCTGCGCAGTCAGATGAAAGCAGAGCCGGCGTATAATCACCTGCATAACAGGGACTGGGACTGGGACCTGTAATATACTGGACACTAGGGACTGGGTCTCATAATGCACTAGACACCGGGACTGGGACCTGTAATATACTGGACACCGGGACTGGGACCTGTAATATACTGGACATTAGGGACTGGGACCTGTAATATACTGGACACCGGGACTGGGACCTGTAATATACTGGACATTAGGGACTGGGACCTGTAATATACTGGACACTGGGACTGGGACCTGTAATATACTGGACATTAGGGACTGGGACCTGTAATATACTGGACATTAGGGACTGGGACCTGTAATATACTGGACATTAGGGACTGGGACCTGTAATATACTGGACATTGGGGACTGGGACCTGTAATATACTGGACATTAGGGACTGGGACCTGTAATATACTGGACATTAGGGACTGGGACCTGTAATATACTCGACATTAGGGACTGGGACTCATAATGCACTAGACACCGGGACTGGGACCTGTAATATACTGGACACTAGGGACTGGGACCTGCAATATACTGGACATTAGGGACTGGGACCTGCAATATACTGGACATTAGGGACTGGGACCTGTAATATACTGGACATTAGGGACTGGGACCTGCAATATACTGGACATTAGGGACTGGGACCTGTAATATACTGGACACTAGGGACTGGGACCTGTAATATACTGGACATTAGGGACTGGGACTCATAATGCACTAGTTCAGCACAGTACCACACAGGATAGGATTAGATACACAGCTCAGCAGCACAGTATCACACAGGATAGGATTAGATACACAGCTGAGCAGACAGTATCACACAGGATAGGATTAGATACACAGCTCAGCAGACAGTATCACACAGGACAGGATTAGATACACAGCTCAGCAGACAGTATCACACAGGATAGGATTAGATACAAAGCTCAGCAGACGGTATCACACAGGATAGGATTAGATACACAGCTCAGCAGACAGTATCACACATGACAGGATTAGATACACAGCTCAGCAGACAGTATCACACAGGATAGGATTAGATACACGGCTCAGCAGACAGTATCACACAGGATAGGATTAGATACACGGCTCAGCAGACAGTATCACACAGGATAGGATTAGATACACAGCTCAGCAGACAGTATCACACAGGATAGGATTAGATACACAGCTCAGCAGACAGTATCACACAGGATAGGATTAGATACACAGCTCAGCAGACAGTATCACACAGGAGAGGATTAGATACACAGCTCAGCAGACAGTATCACACAGGATAGGATTAGATACACAGCTCAGCAGACAGTATCACACATGACAGGATTAGATACACAGCTCAGCAGACAGTATCACACATGATAGGATTAGATACACCACCTCATTAGCACAGTATCACACATGACAGGATTAGATACACCACCTCATTAGCACAGTATCACACATGACAGGATTAGATACACCACCTCATTAGCACAGTATCACACATGCTGAGATTAGATACACCACCTCATTAGCACAGTATCACACATGCAGAGATTAGATACACCACCTCATTAGCACAGTATCACACATGCTGAGATTAGATACACCACCTCATTAGCACAGTATCACACATGCAGAGATTAGATACACCACCTCATTAGTACAGTATCACACATGCTGAGATTAGATACACCACCTCATTAGCACAGTATCACACATGACAGGATTAGATACACCACCTCATTAGCACAGTATCACACATGACAGGATTAGATACACCACCTCATTAGCACAGTATCACACATGCTAGGATTAGATACACCACCTCATTAGCACAGTATCACACATGCTAGGATTAGATACACCACCTCATTAGCACAGTATCACACATGCTAGGATTAGATACACCACCTCATTAGCACAGTATCACACATGCTAGGATTAGATACACCACCTCATTAGCACAGTATCACACATGCTAGGATTAGATACACCACCTCATTAGCACAGTATCACACATGACAGGATTAGATACACCACCTCATTAGCACAGTATCACACATGACAGGATTAGATACACCACCTCATTAGCACAGTATCACACATGACAGGATTAGATACACCACCTCATTAGCACAGTATCACACATGCTAGGATTAGATACACCACCTCATTAGCACAGTATCACACATGCTGAGATTAGATACACCACCTCATTAGCACAGTATCACACATGACAGGATTAGATACACCACCTCATCAGCACAGTATCACACATGCTGATATTAGATACACCACCTCATTAGCACAGTATCACACATGACAGGATTAGATACACCACCTCATTAGCACAGTATCACACATGACAGGATTAGATACACCACCTCATTAGCACAGTATCACACATGCTAGGATTAGATACACCACCTCATTAGCACAGTATCACACATGACAGGATTAGATACACCACCTCATTAGCACAGTATCACACATGACAGGATTAGATACACCACCTCATTAGCACAGTATCACACATGACAGGATTAGATACACCACCTCATTAGCACAGTATCACACATGCTAGGATTAGATACACCACCTCATTAGCACAGTATCACACATGCTAGGATTAGATACACCACCTCATTAGCACAGTATCACACATGACAGGATTAGATACACCACCTCATTAGCACAGTATCACACATGACAGGATTAGATACACCACCTCATTAGCACAGTATCACACATGGCAGGATTAGATACACCACCTCATTAGCACAGTATCACACATGACAGGATTAGATACACCACCTCATTAGCACAGTATCACACATGCTAGGATTAGATACACCACCTCATTAGCACAGTATCACACATGCTAGGATTAGATACACCACCTCATTAGCACAGTATCACACATGACAGGATTAGATACACCACCTCATTAGCACAGTATCACACATGGCAGGATTAGATACACCACCTCATTAGCACAGTATCACACATGACAGGATTAGATACACCACCTCATTAGCACAGTATCACACATGGCAGGATTAGATACACCACCTCATTAGCACAGTATCACACATGACAGGATTAGATACACCACCTCATTAGCACAGTATCACACCTGACAGGATTAGATACACCACCTCATTAGCACAGTATCACACATGCTGAGATTAGATACACCACCTCATTAGCACAGTATCACACATGACAGGATTAGATACACCACCTCATTAGCACAGTATCACACATGACAGGATTAGATACACCACCTCATTAGCACAGTATCACACATGCTGAGATTAGATACACCACCTCATTAGCACAGTATCACACATGACAGGATTAGATACACCACCTCATTAGCACAGTATCACACATGACAGGATTAGATACACCACCTCATTAGCACAGTATCACACATGACAGGATTAGATACACCACCTCATTAGTACAGTATCACACATGCTGAGATTAGATACACCACCTCATTAGCACAGTATCACACATGCTGAGATTAGATACACCACCTCATTAGCACAGTATCACACATGACAGGATTAGATACACCACCTCATTAGCACAGTATCACACATGACAGGATTAGATACACCACCTCATTAGCACAGTATCACACATGACAGGATTAGATACACCACCTCATTAGCACAGTATCACACATGCTGAGATTAGATACACCACCTCATTAGCACAGTATCACACATGCTGAGATTAGATACACCACCTCATTAGCACAGTATCACACATGCTGAGATTAGATACACCACCTCATTAGCACAGTATCACACATGACAGGATTAGATACACCACCTCATTAGCACAGTATCACACATGCTGAGATTAGATACACCACCTCATTAGCACAGTATCACACATGACAGGATTAGATACACCACCTCATTAGCACAGTATCACACATGACAGGATTAGATACACCACCTCATTAGCACAGTATCACACATGCTGAGATTAGATACACCACCTCATTAGCACAGTATCACACATGCTGAGATTAGATACACCACCTCATTAGCACAGTATCACACATGCTGAGATTAGATACACCACCTCATTAGCACAGTATCACACATGCTGAGATTAGATACAGCCTCTCCTTGTACAGACGTAGGACAGTATTACGTGCCGGTTATTATAGCCTTGCTCTCCGCTCTGCCGGGCACAGATTAGCAGTAATCAGACAGAATATGATGTGCGGCTCCAGAACGGAACGTTTTCTCCTTTTATGGGTCTTTGTGTCTCTCGCTGTCATTAATATCGGCCGCTGGCAGCGCTGGGACCTCCATGCTGTCTGCAAGTATCATTATCGGGAAGTTATGTCTGTCTGTGGGAAAGCTGGGTGACAGCCATCATGGCTGCCAGCTCCCCCATGTGTCGTCGTGCCCAGACAGGGGATGTAGATGTGCCCCTCACGGATCCCGCCTGACGTCACTAATCCCCACCATGAGGCCTCAGTACCTGACAGATAAACCAAGGCCTTTCACTGTAATCCTGGCATTGATCTTCCATGTGTCACTGACAGCCGGGGTGTTATGTGAGGCTCTGCCCTGACACGCTACCTGTCAGTGAGTGTAATACCCCCGGGACCTCGAGATCACAACTGTGCTCCATGCAGAAAACAGTACACGGCAATACTCCTACCCCCCCCCCCCCCCGACATCCAGTACGGTATCCGTAAGGCAGCATATTGTCTCAGAGCGTCACAGTGTGCTTGTATACGGTGCTCAGACCAAACCGCCAACAGTTCTGTAAAGTGCGCTGAAGTAATAACCCCATACAGTGCCAGTATATAGCAATGTTATATAGTGCTCAAGTAATAGGTACTAATCCTATACGGTGTCCATAATACAGCATATAGTCAAACCAATACCATCATACCCAAATTATATGACCCTATAGTTCCAAAATAAGAGTGCTACAGGGTCCCCAAATGATACTGACATACATGACAGTGCTATACAGTACCCAAAATAATACCAGCATAAAGGGCTCATAGGGCTATGTAGTACCCAAATAGCAGTTATCTAGTACTGAAACAATATAACCCTATATTGCCCACAAAGTAGTGTTACATATTACCCATATAATACTAACATTACCTAAGAAGTAATACCACCATAAAATGCACAAATACCATGGCTTTATAGTGTACAAATAATAGCAATATATAGTGTTAAAATAATAATGCAACATATAGCCAAAATACCACCATAAAGTGCTAAAAAAAAATACTGCTACATAGTGCTGAAATAATACCACTATACCATTCCTAAAGAATAATTATAAATACAGTCCTAAATAATACCAAACATCCAGTACCTTAATGGTATCACCAAATAACTGCATATAAGAGCATTACGCAGTCCCTACATAATATTGCTAAATAGTTCTCATATAATAGCACCGTATATTATCCACATATATTATCCACAATGAATTCAACTGATTGACAGGTGGGGTGCAGGTCCCGGCATGGGCACGAAGCAAGAAGCAATAACTCCAGAGGTTTGCGGTAATAAGTTAGGTCTGGCAGCCAATTTGCAGTGGATCAAGGACCTGCAAATACATCAAGGTCACATAACTATTAGTGCACAGGTCCTGCATCCAGGTATTAGTTCTACAGGGGCAGTCAGATCTGTACAACTGCAGAGGAGATAAGAAAGGAACCTGAAAAGCTCTACTCACACCTGTGCTCCTACCAGTCTGGGAGGGGTGGGAAGGAGGATAATGCTGCTGTCAGTGGGGGAAAGGTGGGAAGGGGGCAATGCTGCTGTCAGTGGGGAAGAGTTAGGAAGTCAGGCAATGTTGCTGTCCATGGGGGAGAGCTGAGAAAGGAGACAATGCTGCTGTCAGTGAGGGAGAGGTGGAAAGGGGGACAATGCTGCTGTCAGTGAGGGAGAGGTGGAAAGGGGGACAATGCTGCTGTCAGTGAGGGTAAAGTGGCTAGGGGGATATTGCTGCTGTCAGTGGAAGAGAGGTGGGAAGGAGATAATGCTGCTGCCAGTGGATGAGGAGTGGGAAGGGGGACAATGCTGCTGTCAGTGATGGAGAAGTGGCTAGAGGGATATTGCTGCTGTCAGTGGAAGAGAGGTGGGAAGGAGATAATACTGCTGTCAGTGACTGAGGAGTGGAAAGGGGACAATGCTGCTGTCAGTTAGCAAGAGGTAGAAAGGGTAAATGCTGTCATTGTGTGGGAGATGGAAAGGAAGACAGTGCTGCTGTTCGTGGAGGAAAGGTGGGAACAATCCTGCTGTCAGGGAGAGGTGGATAAGGGGACAATGCTGCTATTGGTGGGGAGATGTGGGAATGGGGACAATGATGCTGTCAGTGAGGCAGAGGTGGAAAGACTGACAATGCTGCTGTCAGTGGGCAAGAAGTGGGAATGGGGAAGCACCCAAATCATACTGCAATGCAGTGCTTAAATAACTAAGCTAAATAACTCTCAAATACTATTCATGTAGAGCTCACATCTAATACCACCATACAAATAGCAATATCGTACAGAGTTCACATAATAGTGCCATCCGCTGAACAGACTGCTCTGCCCAAATAACATTGCCATAAGACAGATTCTCACCAGAGGCGGATTCCTTTTCTCTATACAGATTTAAAGGCTACAACTTGTTCAATAAAGAATCTCCTTTGCTCCTAATCTTAGTATCTGTTTCTTTAAATTGAGCCTGACAGCTGTTTTGACCCTGAAAAACTGCTGACAGATGTAGTCAAGCTCCTCGGGGGTGGGGCTAAAAATGCTCCACAAATGGGGATTCAGATGTTGGGAGGTATGATTAGTAGTGCATCTGTCTGGCCACACCAATTATGAGCAAGTTATGGAAAGTATGCATTGAGGACGCCATATCGGATATGCTTGATGTATCCCTGTGAGGTCACATGACATGCCGTGTGCACAATGGTGAACAAATGGTTAAAAAAACAAAAGGTAAAAAAAAAGAAACATCCACTCCCCATCCCCCCTTCTCCCATGTGGTTTGGGACAACTGGTGCATTCTGTGCCTGGAGGTGATTTGCTAATTAGTGCTGTCCTTTGTTGGTTTTGTTAAGATAATTATGACTTCAATGCTAAAGTGATAGCAGAAGACCCCCCCCCCCCCTCCTTCCTGGGCCCCAGGGGCCCCCCCACTGATAACATTTACCTTGTGCCATTTGCATTTTTATACAGAAGAGAAAAGGTGACAAAGATTATAGGCTCAATGAGTGTGTTGAGTGTTTTTAGATTGCAAGCTCTTGGTCTGCAAAGATGTTAAAGATTGGCTCCAGAAGGGGGTGTCAGACAGATTTCCTATGGAGAGGTCATACATCAGCGCTCTGGAAAGCTGGGTGATATCAAGGGTTTTTATAGCATTAGTGTCACGGCATTAAAGGTCTCATTACCCAGGAACGCTTTATATGTAATGGGCCCCTGGTCTGAGTCTATTCCGTACAGTGACTACATGAGGGGTTTCATGGATTGTCTCCAGTTACATCCAAAGCTACTGTACTTCCAATCCTGTAAGAAGCTGTTGGAAAAAGAGAATAGTGAGTGCAGCTCTGGAGGATAATACAGGATGTGACTCAGGATCAGTACAGGATAAGTAATGTATGTACACAGTGACTGCACCAGCAGAATAGCGAGTGCAGCTCTGGAGTATAATACAGGATGTAACTCAGGATCAATACAGGATAAGTAATGTATGTACACAGTGACTGCATCAGCAGAATAGTAAGTGCAGCTCTGGAGTATAATACAGGATGTAACTCAGGATCAGTACAGGATAAGTAATGTATGTACACAGTGACTGCACCAGCAGAATAGTGAGTGCAGCTCTGGAGTATAATACAGGATGTAACTCGGGATCAGTACAGGATAAGTAATGTATGTACACAGTGACTGCACCAGCAGAATAGTGAGTGCAGCTCTGGAGTATAATACAGGATGTAACTCAGGATCAGTACAGGATAAGTAATGTATGTGCACAGTGACTGCATCAGCAGAATAGTAAGTGCAGCTCTGGAGTATAATACAGGATGTAACTCAGGATCAGTACAGGATAAGTAATGTATGTACACAGTGACTGCACCAGCAGAATAGTGAGTGCAGCTCTGGAGTATAATACAGGATGTAACTCGGGATCAGTACAGGATAAGTAATGTATGTACACAGTGACTGCACCAGCAGAATAGTGAGTGCAGCTCTGGAGTATAATACAGGATGTAACTCGGGATCAGTACAGGATAAGTAATGTATGTACACAGTGACTGCACCAGCAGAATAGTGAGTGCAGCTCTGGAGTATAATACAGGATGTAACGCAGGATCAGTACAAGATAAGTAATGTATGTACACAGTGACTGCACCAGCAGAATAGTGAGTGCAGCTCTGGAGTATAATACAGGATGTAACTCAGGATCAATACAGGATAAGTAATGTATGTACACAGTGACTGCACCAGCAGAATAGTGAGTGCAGCTCTGGAGTATAATACAGGATGTAACTCGGGATCAGTACAGGATAAGTAATGTATGTACACAGTGACTGCACCAGCAGAATAGTGAGTGCAGCTCTGGAGTATAATACAGGATGTAACTCAGGATCAGTACAGGATAAGTAATGTATGTACACAGTGACTCCACCAGCAGAATAGTGAGTGCAGCTCTGGAGTATAATACAGGATGTAACTCAGGATCAGTACAGGATAAGTAATGTATGTACACAGTGACTGCACCAGCAGAATAGTGAGTGCAGCTCTGGAGTATAATACAGGATGTAACTCAGGATCAGTACAGGATAAGTAATGTATGTACACGGTGACTGCACCAGCAGAATAGTGAGTGCAGCTCTTGAGTATAATACAGGATGTAACTCAGGATCAGTACAGGATAAGTAATGTATGTACACAGTGACTGCACCAGCAGAATAGTGAGTGCATCTCTTGAGTATAATACAGGATGTAACTCAGGATCAGTACAGGATAAGTAATGTATGTACACAGTGACTACACAAGCAGAATAGTGAGTGCAGCTCTGCAGACAGATGTAGTCAAGCTCCTCAGGGGTGGGGCTAAAAATGTTCCACAAATGGGGATTCAGATGTTGGGAGGTATGATTAGTAGCGCATCTGTCTGGCCACACCAATTATGAGCAAGGTATGTAAATACATTTACAGTCTTAAAATGAATTGAATGCACAACTTGTTTTTAAAACTGTTATTGATCTGAATTTGCAGAAATCTCCTATTTCTCCGTCAAATATCATCGACAAAATCCCTTTGTTTTTATTTAAAAAATTCCCCAGGAGCCGTCCTAGATCACTGCCACAGATGACACATCTTATTATTATTTTTTCTCCATCTGTCTTTTATAATTCCATGTACTGCAGCATTCATCCTGAGCTCGCCCACTCATGAATATAATTTCAGAAGTGCAGTGAAGACTGATATGTAGGCCGTGAAATACGAGAGCACAAGCAGGGAAGCGCGCATACAGATGTGTGCGCCATTCGGAATCAGTGCAGAGCTGGGTGACTACTCCTATGGCTCCTTCACCCCCTGGTGTAGCAGAGCTCAGCGTCCTCAGGCTGGCTCTCACACAATGTCTGCACTAACTTGCTGCTGTGACCAATGAGTAAAATGTAATGTTTTTGTCCCAAGCAGCTGCACAGACCCCTCATGAATAGTGGGCGGATTACAAGGTCTTTCAACTACCCTACAAAACACTGCTGGGGGGGGAGGAGGGTCTGGCCTTCCATCTTCTGCACTAACTCCCCCCCAACACCACACCACCACAGGCTGCAGAACATCACCCTCATTACTTCTCCTCCACCTCAGACCCTTCATGTGGCTTCATCTGCAATTTGCAGAAACCATAATTCTCAAGTCTTGGGAGTAAAGTGGCCACTTGCTGGATTTCTGCTCTCCTCCTCTGATGCAGGAGAAGAAGGAGAAGTTGTGTGTTTTGGTACAAGCCTCCTCTCCTGCGCCTTCCCTTCCCCCTTCTTACCCCCCTTCTCTCAGAGGGGAGGCTCCTATCCTGCTAAAGAAGGGATTGTTTTAGGAGCCAGTCATCCAAAAAGAGGCGAGATCCCATACACAGAGCAAAGCCCAGAACATGCTCACTGCTAACTTCCGAGAAACTTCCCTCTAACCCAAGCAGCTCCAGAACCAAACTCCAGGAGGGCCCTTTAAATCTGCAAAATTCCTGCAACCTAAATGTATCCCGAGGAAAGACGGATTGTTACATTGTAAGGAATCCGGCTGTAGCTTCCTCCGGTAAGTGCACACTCCTCTACTTCTTCTTCAAGTTTCCTTAGGGAAGACAAAACCCATAAAGGCCTTCCAGCCATTCCCTAGGACACTGGACTCCTTAATGTTTGGCCCGGTTCTTGGGGTCTGAGGACACTTTAGTCCCTAAGGTTTTCCAGGCTGGGCCTAGTTGGCTGTGGCTGATCCCGGTGTCCGGGGATTCTTCCTAATCCTGGATCCGGAAGGTTTTCCTTCAAGCAGAAAAATGTGAACAATGTAAGCGAAGAATAAGTAGACATTGTATCCAAGTGTTTTGTATGTTGTTCCATGATTTTATGGGGTACAGCGGGGGGCTCAGTGTGCCGGCGGATCTTGATTTGGGAGATGTTGTGTGTATGTCACCTCCTGTCATAGATTATACAAAATACAATATAAAAACATTTTAATTATTATATTTATTATTATATTTATATATATTTATTTTTATTTATTTATAATTTTAGTTTTTGTTTTAACCCACTTTATTAAGAATGTAAAAAACAATAATATCTGTCAAAGCTGCAGCCGTCTACTGCATGACACTTTATACCGAGAGGTTTATAGGACACATCAATTTGTAAAAACGTAGCAGAAATATTAACAAAAAAAATACTTGTAATAAATGGGAAATTCATTTAAATATAATATTAAATATTTTATAGAGTTTTCTACTAATGAAATCTTTAACATTTAATTTAATAAAACATTTTAATTTTAGAAATTGACCTGATTGATTTTTTTTCTTTCTTTTTTTTTTCTTTTAACAGTTGAGAATGTCACATTTTGTAATTAAAGTTAAAAAAGTGTTATTGCCTGTAGGAAAAAAAATAAATATCAAAAACAGTTCTTAGTAATCATAACAAACAGAAACATAAATTGGAATAATAGTTCCTAATCATAGTGTAATAATTCTAATCTGGAGACGCCATATGTGGCGTGTAGTGTGTGCGGTATAGAGGATTGCGGGGGTCAATATTCCCAAAAAAAATCTCCTTGAACCACTTGTTGAAGTGATTAATAATATTAATAAAATGACATTATGTAAAAAAGATCTAATAAGTTACTTCTATAGGGACGTAAATTCTTGAGTCGTAATCTGGATTTTGGTAGATTGTTTTTGGCGTTTTCAGAACTTTTTGGTCACGTTGATGAAGTCCCGTTTCCTCGGGGAGCCCCCTGTTTCTGTGTCACCCCACAGTTAAGTGCTGCACCCTGAGATGTCATGCAGCACTCTGTTTTGGGGGCATGTATGGGAGTTTTTGGATGTTTTTGTGCTATCAGTGTGTGACGTTTGCACCGGATCTTAGTGATTACGAATTCCTGATGCTTCTTGGGTTTAGTTTGGGGTTCCGCTCTAATTCCAGTATTGGGGGTCCGGCTCTTCAGTATTTAGGGGGGATCTGGCTGTCTTGCCTTTTTTGAGGGTTACAATATCTAGGCCGCACTGTGACTCATGTATAGAAGTTTTCTTCTGGCAGCCATGTTTTATGGTCTGAGAAAGTGGCGCAAAGTTTCTCTGCTCCATGTGACGTCTGCACACAAACTATCCAGTGTGTTATGTTCATGTCATTGAATCTGCTGAACTACAAGTCCCAGCCACAACCTCCAGCAGCCACAGGTTGTAGACCTGGAGTGGTGTCCAGATAAGAAGGTGGCGTTATCTTCTACATAAGTGTCCTTAATGGGTTCAAGAGCGACGACAGCGCCTTAGGAGCGGAGATGCACTTCTCTGATGAAGCAGAGCTTAGTTTGTTCGTTGGATCGGAATTGAGTTTGTCTAAAGGAGCAGAGCCGAGTGTGTTCAAGACAATTTTGTCTTGGTTGGCCATGTTTGTCCAGTGGTGCAGAAATGAGTTTGTCCAGTTGTGCAGAAGTAAGTTTGCTGCTTGGTAAAGACCTGATTACCAAATGAAGCGGATCTAGGATTGTCGGATGGGGCAGAGCTGGCTCCGTCGGATGGGGCAGAGCTGTGTTTGTCGGATGGGGCAGAGCTGGCTCCGTCGGATGGGGCAGAGCTCGCTTTGTCGAATGGGGCAGAGCTCGCTTTGTCGGATGGGGCAGAGCTGAGTTTGTCGGATGGGGCAGAGCTCGCTCCGTCGGATGGGGCAGAGCTCGCGCCTTCGGATGGGGCAGAGCTCGCTCCGTCGGATGGGGCAGATGCGTTTTTCACATTTCATAGTGATATTACAAATCCCTGCAGGTACGGATACGATTGTATCAATACTTAGAGAGATATCACTACTATCTCCTTAAAAGGTTAAAAGGCGACTCCAGCTCTGCTACATCTGCGCTTTCTGCATAGGCACTGAATGTATTGCACAACCCCAGAGGCTGCCCAGACAGCACAACATATGGATATCCTCCATTAGAGATGCAGCGGTGACAATATATCATTGACAGGACGGGTCCCATCTGATGAAACTATCCTCTAACCAGAGCTGCAACGGATGGAATTGTAAGAGGGGAGGGGCTAGAAGAGTGACAACCGCTCTGTTCATTTGTGGCTTCCATTGTAGTTGTCGCAGCCCGTCCCCAAATCAGGTCAGAAATTGAACCATGTAAAATCAATCTGGGGGTCAGTTACTTTATGTTGGGGATATATATATATATATCCATCAGTTTTGGGTGGAGTTGCCCTTTAAGCCCCTTGTGGCCCCCTGTACCCTCCCATCTAGTGCTCCAGCAGCAGGGTCCTGTCGACCATGGAGGTGTTAGTCATAGGACCATGCCACATGCTGCTCGCTGGTGAAGCAGACCTTGGTGCGGGGACCTGCTCTGTGTCATGGGTTTATGGGGGGATTCCGAGGTGTGAGATCAGACTACAAAGTGGACAAGGTGTATGTGTGTGACCGCAGGATATTGGGGGGGGGTAATGGCCTGTAAAATGCAAGGGGTTCAGGGCGAGGGTCTGCAGATTGTCGCTGACGTAAAGGCCCCAATCCCAGAGTACATTACAGCCTGAGTGTGAGGCATCCGGTGCCTCGTGCCTCGGCAGTGCCGCCGGTGATTTCATCATCACTGGGTGAAGCTATAGGCAGGGCCCATTAAATAATCTATGAGGGGAGACAACTTGGGTGATCTTAAGGGCAGTGCCTGGCACCTTTAAGAGGGTGAATTGTACCCACTACCCACCCATTACAGGTGACTGCCCCTTTAATTTTCACTATTTATTAGCGACTTGACATCCAGAGCCATGTAGAATGGAAAGCCAAGTGAAAGCTGTGCTGGGATTGGAGGTTAGGTGCAACAAAAGGCAATTTTTCCCTTTTATGGTTTTAAATAGTGTGGTAGAGATCACTATAGTGTGGTAGAGATCACTATAGTGTGGTACTGATCACTATAGTGTGGTAGAGATCACTATAGTGTAGTAGAGATTACTATAGTGTGGTACTGATCACTATAGTGTGGTAGAGATTACTATAGTGTGGTAGAGATCACTATAGTGTGGTAGAGATCACTATAGTGTGGTAGAGATTACTATAGTGTGGTAGAGATTACTATAGTGTGGTAGAGATCACTATAGTGTGGTAGAGATTACTATAGTGTGGTAGAGATCACTATAGTGTGGTAGAGATCACTATAGTGTGGTAGAGATCACTATAGTGTGGTAGAGATCACTATAGTGTAGTAGAGATTACTATAGTGTGGTACTGATCACTATAGTGTGGTAGAGATTACTATAGTGTGGTAGAGATCACTATAGTGTGGTAAAGATTACTATAGTGTGGTAGAGATTACTATAGTGTGGTAGGGATCACTATAGTGTGGTAGAGATTACTATAGTGTGGTAGAGATTACTATAGTGTGGTAGAGATCACTATAGTGTGGTAGAGATTACTATAGTGTGGTAGAGATTACTATAGTGTGGTAGAGATCACTATAGTGTGGTAGAGATTACTATAGTGTGGTAGAGATCACTATAGTGTGGTAGAGATTACTATAGTGTGGTAGAGATTACTATAGTGTGGTGCAGATCACTATAGTGTGGTAGAGATTACTATAGTGTGGTAGAGATTACTATAGTGTGGTAGAGATTACTATAGTGTGGTAGAGATCACTATAGTGTGGTAGAGATTACTATAGTGTGGTAGAGATCACTATAGTGTGGTAGAGATTACTATAGTGTGGTAGAGATTACTATAGTGTGGTACTGATCACTATAGTGTGGTAGAGATCACTATAGTGTGGTAGAGATCACTATAGTGTGGTAGAGATTACTATAGTGTGGTAGAGATCACTATAGTGTGGTAGAGATTACTATAGTGTGGTAGAGATTACTATAGTGTGGTAGAGATCACTATAGTGTGGTAGAGATTACTATAGTGTGGTAGAGATCACTATAGTGTGGTAGAGATTACTATAGTGTGGTAGAGATTACTATAGTGTGGTGCAGATCACTATAGTGTGGTAGAGATTACTATAGTGTGGTAGAGATTACTATAGTGTGGTAGAGATTACTATAGTGTGGTAGAGATCACTATAGTGTGGTACTGATTACTATAGTGTGGTAGAGATCACTATAGTGTGGTACTGATCACTATAGTGTGGTAGAGATCACTATAGTGTGGTACAGATCACTATAGTGTGGTACAGATCACTATAGTGTGGTAGAGATTACTATAGTGTGGTACAGATCACTATAGTGTGGTACTGATTACTATAGTGTGGTAGAGATCACTATAGTGTGGTAGAGATTACTATAGTGTAGTACTGATTACTATAGTGTGGTAGAGATCACTATAGTGTGGTACTGATCACTATAGTGTGGTAGAGATCACTATAGTGTGGTACAGATCACTATAGTGTGGTACAGATCACTATAGTGTGGTAGCGATCACTATAGTGTGGTAGAGATCACTATAGTGTAGTAGAGATTACTATAGTGTGGTACTGATCACTATAGTGTGGTAGAGATCACTATAGTGTGGTAGAGATCACTATAGTGTGGTAGAGATTACTATAGTGTGGTAGAGATCACTATAGTGTGGTAGAGATTACTATAGTGTGGTAGAGATTACTATAGTGTGGTGCAGATCACTATAGTGTGGTAGAGATTACTATAGTGTGGTAGAGATTACTATAGTGTGGTAGAGATTACTATAGTGTGGTAGAGATTACTATAGTGTGGTAGAGATCACTATAGTGTGGTACTGATTACTATAGTGTGGTAGAGATCACTATAGTGTGGTACTGATCACTATAGTGTGGTAGAGATCACTATAGTGTGGTACAGATCACTATAGTGTGGTAGAGATTACTATAGTGTGGTACAGATCACTATAGTGTGGTACTGATTACTATAGTGTGGTAGAGATGACTATAGTGTGGTAGAGATTACTATAGTGTAGTACTGATTACTATAGTGTGGTAGAGATCACTATAGTGTGGTACTGATCACTATAGTGTGGTAGAGATCACTATAGTGTGGTACAGATCACTATAGTGTGGTACAGATCACTATAGTGTGGTAGAGATCACTATAGTGTGGTAGAGATCACTATAGTGTGGTAGAGATTACTATAGTGTGGTAGAGATCACTATAGTGTGGTAGAGATTACTATAGTGAGGTAGAGATCACTATAGTGTGGTAGAGATCACTATAGTGTGGTACAGATCACTATAGTGTGGTACAGATCACTATAGTGTGGTAGAGATTACTATAGTGTGGTACTGATTACTATAGTGTGGTAGAGATCACTATAGTGTGGTACTGATCACTATAGTGTGGTAGAGATCACTATAGTGTGGTACAGATCACTATAGTGTGGTACAGATCACTATAGTGTGGTACAGATCACTATAGTGTGGTAGAGATTACTATAGTGTGGTAGAGATCACTATAGTGTGGTAGAGATCACTATAGTGTGGTAGAGATCACTATAGTGTGGTAGAGATTACTATAGTGTGGTAGAGATCACTATAGTGTGGTAGAGATTACTATAGTGAGGTAGAGATCACTATAGTGTGGTAGAGATTACTATAGTGTGGTGCAGATCACTATATTGTGGTACAGATCACTATAGTGTGGTAGAGATTACTAATATTGTTTGGTACAGATTAGTATAGTGTGGTACATATCACTATTGTGTTATTACGGATCACTGTTATGTGGCACTGATCACTATTGTGTTATTACGGATCACTGTTATGTGGCACTGTTCACTATTGTGTTATTACTTATGACTATTGTGTCATGGGTTTATGGGGGGATTCCGAGGTGTGAGATCAGACTACAAAGTGGACAAGGTGTACGTGTGTGACCACAGGATATTGGGGGGGGGTAATGGCCTGTAAAATGCAAGGGGTTCAGGGCGAGGGTCTGCAGATTGTCCCTGACGTAGAGATCACTATAGTGTGGTAGAGATCACTATAGTGTGGTAGAGATCACTATAGTGTGGTAGAGATCACTATAGTGTGGTACAGATCACTATAGTGTGGTAGAGATCACTATAGTGTGGTAGAGATTACTATAGTGTGGTAGAGATCACTATAGTGTGGTAGAGATCACTATAGTGTGGTAGAGATCACTATAGTGTGGTAGAGATTACTATAGTGTGGTACAGATCACTATAGTGTGGTACAGATCACTATAGTGTGGTAGAGATCACTATAGTGTGGTAGAGATCACTATAGTGTGGTAGAGATTACTATAGTGTGGTAGAGATTACTATAGTGTGGTAGAGATCACTATAGTGTGGTAGAGATCACTATAGTGTGGTACAGATCACTATAGTGTGGTAGAGATCACTATAGTGTGGTAGAGATTACTATAGTGTGGTAGAGATCACTATAGTGTGGTAGAGATTACTATAGTGTGGTAGAGATCACTATAGTGTGGTACAGATCACTATAGTGTGGTAGAGATCACTATAGTGTGGTAGAGATCACTATAGTGTGGTAGAGATCACTATAGTGTGGTAGAGATTACTATAGTGTGGTAGAGATTACTATAGTGTGGTGCAGATCACTATAGTGTGGTAGAGATTACTATAGTGTGGTGCAGATCACTATATTGTGGTACAGATCACTATAGTGTGGTAGAGATTACTAATATTGTTTGGTACAGATTACTATAGTGTGGTACATATCACTATTGTGTTATTACGGATCACTGTTATGTGGCACTGATCACTATAGTGTGGTAGAGATTACTATAGTGTGGTACTGATCACTATAGTGTGGTACTGATTACTAATATTGTTTGGTACAGATTACTATAGTGTGGTACATATCACCATGGTGTGGCACTGATCACTATTGTGTTATTACGGATCACTGTTATGTGGCACTGATCACTATTCTGTAGGACAGATCACTACTTTGTGACATAAAAATTACTTTGTGTTTTCGTGTTCGCAAAATGTATTCTGTGCTATAACGTGCTAGATCAGGGATCAGCAGCCTTCAGCACTCCAGCTGCTGGGGAACTACAACTCCCAGCATGCACACTTTCTTGGCTGTTCTTGTAAGTCCCATAGAAGTGAAAGGAGGATACTGGGAGTTGTAGTTTCCGAACAGCTGGAGTGCCGGAGTTTGCTGATCCCTGTGCTGGATGTCTTGGTACGATCTTGATGTCATATACTGCGGGGGGGGGGGGGGGGGGTTTAATGCAGAGGGCTCTGGACGCAAGAGCTTACAATCTAACCTTCTACAGAAGGGAATTCTGTGACCTGTCTTTGTGGCGCTGAGGTTCAGGTGGGTCCCAGTTCTGGTGATGGAGAACTTTCCTGTCTCCGATCAGAAATTATGCGATGATTTCAGCCAGAAGTCAAATGAGGACAGACCTGCCATTAACTCTTCATGTGCCGGCAGCCAGCCAGGGCGCGCACACAGCGCACAAGCCCCGTCTTCCTCCCTGCGGACTGAAATCTGACCCTTTCCACTTCGTATGTGCAAAGTGCATTACTGTAATTTGGGGGTCATTCACTAAAGAGAGCCCAGTTATAGTGATGTCACAGAGCCGTGCACATTACCGCCACGTAGTGCTGCACCCTTGTACAGATAGAGTGAGACCATAATACTACCGTGAACCTTCGCTACGTAGCGTCCAGCAGCTGCCCCTGCTCTTCAGCTCATTTGGGGATTGTTCAACAGGGGGCAGCAGTGAGCACCAATGATTCATATTGCTGCCCGCTACCAGCTCTAATGGCATTGGCGCTATATGCAAATGAGGGGGTGGGGCCAATTGAAGCTCTATTTGCCCCTGAGGTCCAATATTTTTTGCCCGATGCTTGAATCCCGCCTGGGAATGTCTCCACAATGACATAGGAGTCCCCCTTTTTAATGCAAATTTGCACAAGCTCTTCCCTTTGCAAATCTACATAAGCTCCACCCTTTTGCAAATCTGGTTAAGCTCCACCCTTTAGAAAATTACATAAGCTCCACCCTTTGACAATCTGCGTAAACGCCAGCCTTCGAAAGAATTTCCGTAAGCTCCACCCTTTGCAGTCTCCACTAGAAAAACTTGTCCCCATCAAAAAACATTTAACATTTTTTGCTATAACTAAGCCTTCGTAGAAAGTATTCACGCCCTCCACCCCCTCCCCTTGATGATTTTAAAATTTTTGCGCTACAGTATAGTGACAAGTTACAGCCGAGGGGTGTGAATACTTTTCACGGACGGACGCTGGCGGTATTTTGTGCCATTTGAACACTAATGAATCACGTTGCCAAATGATTCCAGTGGGTGAGGGGGCGGTTTTATTGCGCCCGTTGCGTTCACATCAGGCGGCATTATAGGGTTTCCTGTAAGTTTCACTGCGCTCCACTTTAATAATGGGACGGAGTCATTTACTGCGGCCTCCAGCTGTGGTTAATTAGAAGCCGGTGCGGCCGAGGGATAAAGGACGCGATTGTCTGCGGCGGCGGGTTATAATGTGTCGCCCAGAAGTGGCTCATATAATATCGCCATTACACGTCCACCATAGGACGCCCTATAAACGTAAGGGTCCAGAATAGAAGGGCCCGCATTCCTCCGCTCGCCCCCTCCCCCGCCTCCTCCCACCTGGTGACAGCTTTGGAGTTTTACAGGCTGATTCGCCTCAAGGGCTGAGATGCCGCAAACCTTAAGAAAACACGACCTCGGGTCGTTAATACCATCCCCCGGTCACCTGAAACCTCAAACCCCAAACCCCAGCGCCTCAAACCACTCAGGAGGAAAGTCAGCAGCTGGAGGCTTCCAGCCTCTGCCCTAAGTCTATACAGCACAGGGTTCCATGGAATCCCTGCACTCTGGCATCTGATGATCCGCCGCCGCGGAGCCGAAGTCCTGATAATGCGGCGCGTGGCCGAAGTCCGTATAATGCAGCGCGTGGCCGAAGTCCGGATAATGCGGCGCGTAGCCGAAGTCCGTATAATGCGGCGCGTAGCCGAAGTCCGTATAATGCGGCGCGTAGCCGAAGTCCGGATAATGCGGCGCGTAGCCGAAGTCCGGATAATGCGGCGCGTAGCCGAAGTCCGGATAATGCGGCGCGTAGCCGAAGTCCTGATAATGCGGCGCGTAGCCGAAGTCCGGATAATGCGGCGCGTGGCCGAAGTCCGGATAATGCGGCGCGTAGCCGAAGTCCGGATAATGCGGCGCGTGGCCGAAGTCCGGATAATGCGGCGCGTGGCCGAAGTCCGGATAATGCGGCGCGTGGCCGAAGTCCGGATAATGCGGCGCGTAGCCGAAGTCCTGATAATGCGGCGCGTGGCCGAAGTCCTGATAATGCGGCGCGTGGCCGAAGTCCGGATAATGCGGCGCGTGGCCGAAGTCCGGATAATGCGGCGCGTGGCCGAAGTCCTTATAATGCGGCGCGTGGCCGAAGTCCGGATAGTGCGGCGCGTGGCCGAAGTCCTGATAGTGCGGCGCGTGGCCGAAGTCCGGATAGTGCGGCGCGTGGCCGAAGTCCGGATAGTGCGGCGCGTGGCCGAAGTCCGGATAGTGCGGCGCGTGGCCGAAGTCCGGATAGTGCGGCGCGTGGCCGAAGTCCGGATAGTGCGGCGCGTGGCCGAAGTCCGGATAGTGCGGCGCGTGGCCGAAGTCCGGATAATGCGGCGCGTGGCCGAAGTCCGGATAATGCGGCGCGTGGCCGAAGTCCGGATAATGCGGCGCGGAGCAGAAGTCCAGGCGGATTATCCGTCAGTCTGCTGTATTGTCCTCGCCATGATGAGCGTTGGCGAGGTTGACGTAGGCGATGCCAACAGATCGGGCAAATGACTGGCCCCTGTGACTATAGTGCGGTCTGTCTAATACTGTGTATTATAGGCCTCCGGCTGGGGAGTATTAATAGCGCTGCGCGTCCTATCGATCTTCCAGGAAGGAGAACGTCGATCAATTCTTCTTTCTTCCTGAATTTAAGCTCCAGCTCGTAGTGAACAAGGAGCCGGAGGGACTTTTAAGAACTCGGATGTATTGACCCGGGAAAGTGTCGCCGCCGGCCTCATACACAGTTTTCAAGGACAAACACTGAGACTTTGTTTCGTCTTGTGCTCGTCTTCAGTTACTTTAGACTTTCTACTCCATTCACATCCAAATCTGCACCCACAGTTCTGCTGGTTTCCTTCATTCTGAAGAGTGGTTGCTGCCCAGTGCTGATGAGGACTGTGCAGAGTCTGTGGTGGCACAAAGCTGGCACAGCGGCTGTAATCCTAGAACCCCCGGGAGGTTCGGTAACTGGAGATTCCCCGGGGTTCACCCTTCTCCTCCGGGGCTCCTCTTATGAGTCAGAAAATTCTTCTTCTTTCCAGTTTGTGGAGCCGAGAGTCACCCACAAAATACATAGCACCGCCATATCGTGCTCAGTAACCCCTTCACAGCCAGCGCTCCCGCTCCTGCCACTCACATGCTGCATCACACTAGATACACAGCTCAGCAGACAGTATCACACAGGAGAGGATTAGATACACAGGTCAGCAGACAGTATCACACAGGAGAGGATTAGATACACAGCTCATCAGACAGTATCACACAGGAGAGGATTAGATACACAGCTCAGCAGACAGTATCACACAGGAGAGGATTAGATACACAGCTCAGCAGACAGTATCACACAGGAGAGGATTAGATACACCGCTCAGCAGACAGTATCACACAGGATAGGATTAGATACACAGCTCAGCAGACAGTATCACACAGGATAGGATTAGATACACAGCTCAGCAGACAGTATCACACAGGATAGGATTAGATACACAGCTCAGCAGACTGTATCACACAGGATGGGATTAGATACACAGCTCAGCAGACAGTATCACACAGGATGGGATTAGATACACAGCTCAGCAGACAGTATCACACAGGATAGGATTAGATACACAGCTCAGTAGACGGTATCACACAGGATAGGATTAGATACACAGTTCAGCAGACAGTATCACACAGGATAGGATTAGATACACAGCTCAGCAGGCGGTATCACACAGGATAGGATTAGATACATAGCTCAGCAGACTGTATCACACAGGATAGGATTAGATACACAGCTCAGCAGGCAGTATCACACAGAATAGGATTAGATACACAGCTCAGCAGACAGTATCACACAGGATAGGATTAGATACACAGCTCAGCAGACAGTATCACACAGGATAGGATTAGATACACAGCTCAGCAGACAGTATCACACAGGATAGGATTAGATACACAGCTCAGCAGACAGTATCACACAGGATTGGATTAGATACACAGCTCAGCAGACAGTATCACACAGGAGAGGATTAGATACACAGCTCAGCAGACAGTATCACACAGGATAGGATTAGATACACAGCTCAGCAGGCCGTATCACACAGGATAGGATTAGATACACAGCTCAGCAGACAGTATCACACAGGATAGGATTAGATACACAGCTCAGCAGACAGTATCACACAGGATAGGATTAGATACACAGCTCAGCAGACAGTATCACACAGGATTGGATTAGATACACAGCTCAGCAGACAGTATCACACAGGATAGGATTAGATACACAGCTCAGCAGACAGTATCACACAGGATAGGATTAGATACACAGCTCAGCAGACAGTATCACACAGGATAGGATTAGATACACAGCTCAGCAGACTGTATCACACAGGATGGGATTAGATACACAGCTCAGCAGACAGTATCACACAGGATAGGATTAGATACACAGCTCAGCAGACAGTATCACACAGGATAGGATTAGATACACAGCTCAGCAGACAGTATCACACAGGATAGGATTAGATACACAGCTCAGCAGTCAGTATCACACAGGATGGGATTAGATACACAGCTCAGCAGACAGTATCACACAGGATAGGATTAGATACACAGCTCAGCAGACAGTATCACACAGGATTGGATTAGATACACAGCTCAGCAGACAGTATCACACAGGAGAGGATTAGATACACAGCTCAGCAGACAGTATCACACAGGATAGGATTAGATACACAGCTCAGCAGGCCGTATCACACAGGATAGGATTAGATACACAGCTCAGCAGACAGTATCACACAGGATAGGATTAGATACACAGCTCAGCAGACAGTATCACACAGGATAGGATTAGATACACAGCTCAGCAGACAGTATCACACAGGATTGGATTAGATACACAGCTCAGCAGACAGTATCACACAGGATAGGATTAGATACACAGCTCAGCAGACAGTATCACACAGGATAGGATTAGATACACAGCTCAGCAGACAGTATCACACAGGATAGGATTAGATACACAGCTCAGCAGACTGTATCACACAGGATGGGATTAGATACACAGCTCAGCAGACAGTATCACACAGGATAGGATTAGATACACAGCTCAGCAGACAGTATCACACAGGATAGGATTAGATACACAGCTCAGCAGACAGTATCACACAGGATAGGATTAGATACACAGCTCAGCAGTCAGTATCACACAGGATGGGATTAGATACACAGCTCAGCAGACAGTATCACACAGGATGGTATTAGATACACAGCTCAGCAGACAGTATCACACAGGATGGGATTAGATACACAGCTCAGCAGACAGTATCACACAGGATAGGATTAGATACACAGCTCAGCAGACAGTATCACACAGGATAGGATTAGATACACAGCTCAGCAGACAGTATCACACAGGATAGGATTAGATACACAGCTCAGCAGACTGTATCACACAGGATGGGATTAGATACACAGCTCAGCAGACAGTATCACACAGGATAGGATTAGATACACAGCTCAGCAGACAGTATCACACAGGATAGGATTAGATACACAGCTCAGCAGACAGTATCACACAGGATAGGATTAGATACACAGCTCAGCAGTCAGTATCACACAGGATGGGATTAGATACACAGCTCAGCAGACAGTATCACACAGGATGGTATTAGATACACAGCTCAGCAGACAGTATCACACAGGATGGGATTAGATACACAGCTCAGCAGACAGTATCACACAGGATAGGATTAGATACACAGCTCAGCAGACAGTATCACACAGGATTGGATTAGATACACAGCTCAGCAGACAGTATCACACAGGAGAGGATTAGATACACAGCTCAGCAGACAGTATCACACAGGATAGGATTAGATACACAGCTCAGCAGGCCGTATCACACAGGATAGGATTAGATACACAGCTCAGCAGACAGTATCACACAGGATAGGATTAGATACACAGCTCAGCAGACAGTATCACACAGGATAGGATTAGATACACAGCTCAGCAGACAGTATCACACAGGATTGGATTAGATACACAGCTCAGCAGACAGTATCACACAGGATAGGATTAGATACACAGCTCAGCAGACAGTATCACACAGGATAGGATTAGATACACAGCTCAGCAGACAGTATCACACAGGATAGGATTAGATACACAGCTCAGCAGACTGTATCACACAGGATGGGATTAGATACACAGCTCAGCAGACAGTATCACACAGGATAGGATTAGATACACAGCTCAGCAGACAGTATCACACAGGATAGGATTAGATACACAGCTCAGCAGACAGTATCACACAGGATAGGATTAGATACACAGCTCAGCAGTCAGTATCACACAGGATGGGATTAGATACACAGCTCAGCAGACAGTATCACACAGGATGGTATTAGATACACAGCTCAGCAGACAGTATCACACAGGATGGGATTAGATACACAGCTCAGCAGACAGTATCACACAGGATGGGATTAGATACGTGTAATGTGGGATGGGTCCAGTATAGTGTGTGGGGGAGGGGAGAAGACATGGTCCTAAACATTTAATTGTTTGGAGGTCCTCAGGCCTCCCGCTGGGCAGTGGGATAAGTGCACTTGACTAGAGCAAACTTCCAGATTATCGGAGCTTTTCTTTACATTGTTTTTACAAGGGATTTAAAGGGTTTATTTAGAGAGCCCTGAGCGGTCACCATATCCCGGGGCTGTGCGCCTTGTGGGGGGAGCCCTCACTATACACAGTGCGGTCAGTGTGGGAGTGATGTCACAATAGCGACGTCACCACTGATCTCTAGTGAATGGATAGGCGGCATTCTCAGTGATGTCACCGCTGATCTCTAGTGATGGATAGGCTGCATTCTCAGTGATGTCACCGCTGATCTCTAGTGATGGATAGGCGGCATTCTCAGTGATGTCACCGCTGATCTCTAGTGATGGATAGGCTGCATTCTCAGTGATGTCACCGCTGATCTCTAGTGATGGATAGGCTGCATTCTCAGTGATGTCACCGCTGAGCTCTAGTGAATGGATAGGCGGCATTCTCAGTGATGTCACTGCTGATCTCTAGTAAATGGATAGGCGGCATTCTCAGTGATATCACCGCTGATCTCTAGTGAATGGATAGGCGGCATTCTCAGTGATGTCACCGCTGATCTCTAGTGAATGGATAGGCGGCATTCTCAGTGATGTCACCGCTGATCTCTAGTGATGGATAGGCGGCATTCTCAGTGATGTCACCGCTGATCTCTAGTGAATGGATAGGCGGTAGTCTGAGTTATTGGTGTGAATCTGCTCTTTGGTTCTGCGGTTTTTCTTACGTTCTTTGGATCATTTATTTATTTAGTCGCACAAAAGGGAAAAAAAAGTCAACAAGTTGCGGCGCGGAGCGGCCTCCGATAGCGGCATCACACAGAGCCGGAGATTAGCTAAATCCACATCGACCTTTTCTCTCGCCGGGCTCTCATGTTTGCTCTGAACACAGTGGGAAGTGTGAAGTGGCTGCTGGAAGCAGGTGACACAAAGTACCAAGTGCAAACACGTGTAGGGATGCGGTAATCCCAAAGGAAAATTAAAGGGATTGTCCACTTTTTAGTACAGACCTGTCGTAACGACCTATTTAGATAATGATGATGGGGGGGGCGCAGACACAAACCTATAGACCGCTGTAGGACTCAAAAACATTCTACAGCATGGCTCCACCCACCACGACAAAGATCATCATGGACACGCATGTTGACTGAGAACTGATTAGATTGGTGCAGTTTCCCATGTCTGCCCCTGAAATAATGCAATCTGAGTAGTTAGAGAGCAGCGCCACCCAGTGGTCCAGTACTCGTCCTGTTATTGTGTGACATAGGCTGGGTTTACACAGTGCAGTCTCAACGGGGGTCTCAGCTGTCTGCCATGTGTTACCTGTGGCAGGTGAAACATGTGAACCGAACCTTAAGATGTTCATGGTTCTAGATGATGAATTTCGGGTGCCCGTGATTTTAGATGCTGACATTGGTGTTCATGATTCTAGTAGCTGAAGTTAAGAAGTTCTTGGTTTTAGGAGCTGAAGTTCATGAATACATGGCCTAGGAGCTGGTTTTGAGCAGTTCATGGTTCCAGGTGCTGACGTTGAGGTGTTTGTGGTTCCAGGTGCTGACGTTGAGGTGTTTGTGGTTCTAGGACCTGACGTTGAAGAGTTTGTGGTTCTAGGGGCTGACTTTGAGGAGTTAATTGTTTTAGGAGTTAATGTTGAGTTCATGGTTCTCGGAGCTAATACTGAGGAGTTAATGGTTCTAGATGCTGATGTTGAGAAGTTAGTGGTTCTAGGAGCTAAAGTTGAGGAGTTCATGGCTCTAGGAGTAAATACTGAGTAGTTCATGGTTCTAGATGCAGATGTTGAGGAGTTCAGGGTACCTTTGAACTGAAGTCAGGAGTTCATAGTTCTAGGAGCTAACGTTGAGGAGTTCATGGTTCTAGGAGCTGAAGTCAGGAGTTCTTGGTTCCAGGAGCTGATGTTGAGGAGTTCGTGGTTCTAGGAGCTGGTGTTGAGGAGTTCATTGTTTTAGGAGCTAATACATGGTTCTAGATGCTGATGTTGAGGAGTTTATGGTTCTAAGAACTGAAGTCAGGAGTTCATAGTTCTAGAAGCTAACGTTGAGGAGTTCATGGTTCTTGGAGCTGAAGTTGAGCAGTTTATGGTTCTAGGAGTTAAAGTCAGAAGTTCATGGTTCTAGACTCTTGTAGTTTATGGTGGTCATAGTTCTGGTTGTTCATGGTTTTAGATGCTGAAGTTCAGGTATTTATGATTCTAAAGTTTAAGGTTCTTAAATCTATACTCTGTAGTACAGTTGTTTGATGGTTCTAGATATGGTAGACACTGAACCTCTTGCTAACAGCTGAAGTTCAAGTCTTCATGGTTCTTGAAGCTAAAGTTCAGGCCTTTATGGTTCTAGGAGCTGAGGTTCAGGTCTTCATGAAGTTTATGGTTCTAGACAACAAAGTTCATTATTTTAGACACTGAATTTCAGGTGCACATGCTTCTAGACTCTGAGAGAAAAATCCTAAAACTGAGGATTACTGCTATACCTAGGTAGAACTTCTGTCACAAAGTACTTTAACTGTCTGTTCCCAGTTTTTTTTTAATATGGTGACCTAAGGAGCAGAATGAACACGTACAATGACCATCTACTCCACATACTCCAGGCAGATAAAGAAGGGGGAGCAGAATTGTTTTTGGACCTTTATAATAGATGAAGTGCTCTGGACACTCCATTAAATTTCAAGGACTCTGAGCTGTGTGTGCAGGGACTTGTCGCCATTGCACGGTTGGCAGGAGTTTTTTTGGCCTAGGCCATGTCTTCGAGGCGGGTGGTCAGACATCACTCTCGTCTTAAGCAGCTGTTTTTTCTATTTACGCGTTAACCTTTCTCTATGCCAAGCCTTTGTATCTTTGAAAGCCTCCTTCCCTCCAGCTATTGCAGGTTTTCTGCGGGCAGCTGGCACCTCTGCTTGCTTTTTAACTTTTTAGATTTTTTTTTATTTAGTCTCCTATTTTTTGAAACCTTACCCCTCCTCAGTACTCCTAAACTGCAGCAAAGTCTTTTCTCTGAGACCCCCGATCCTCTCCAGATTGGGACCCTTAAGCAACCTTGGTCTTTTGTCCCTTTTCAATAAAAGGAGAAAAAAAAATGAAAGGAAGGAGGGGGGTAGAGAAATAAAGAAAAATGACCCACGGGGCAATAGTCTCTTGAGCCAGCTTGCTGCATTACAATGAATACGGACTCTATTAAGCCTCGTTCTGCCTGTTAGTGTTTCCACGGGCAACGCAGCCCCCATATGGAAAGCATGCAATATATTAGTGGGTCTCATTGTGGGCCCGATCCATGACTGGCAGTTGTAGTCCCTCCTCACACTTGACACTGCCTGTGTTTATCTAATGCGTAGAGGGGGGGCTGTTAGCTAATGTATTGTCCTGTGCTATGAGAGGGGTAGAGGGAGGGGGAACCGAGGTGGAAGAGAGAAGTCTCCATGAATATTCAAGAAGCGTCGTCAATGGTCGTGAGGAAAAAAAAAAGCAGATGGAATTCATGTTGAGAGGCATCCCCCCTACTATTAAACCAATGATCCCCCAAAAAAACCTCTCCCACCCCTACCCTATCCAGTTCTCTGGCATCCCAAGAGTGTGGGATCTGCACTTATCCAATTAGCAAGCTTGTCAAGTTGAGTTGATAGTGAGCAAAGGGACGTAAATTAAAGAGAATTGGGGGAAAAGGGGGAAAGTAAAGACCACTCCGTTCTTCTACTTCTTCTTCTTCCCCCTCCATGTCTTTTGTACTTTTGCTCTTTATCCGGCCTTGAATGAGATTGAGCTAAAATAATTGTAGGGTTTAAGAAGTGAAGTCTATGAGAAATCCCTCCTGTGCGAGGATAGAACGCCAGGTCCTCTTGGAAGAGACCTGAGATGTTTGGACTGGGCGTCCTTCTGCAAGGAATTTGTTTAGTTTCTGTGGACTCTTCCAAATTCATATTTTCTCCCAGCTTTTTTTGAGATGATCCCACGTCCACCGTTCCTAGGTGGTCTGAGTATTCTTGATTGTTGAGGTGAAAGTTGGCACGCCAGTGCGTATATCCCTTTCAGGTCACCGTCTGGAGCTTCATCTGCCAAGATGGAGTTGGCAGGTCCTTCTTGATACCCATCCGGTCGCACCTTATTTAATCTGTCCTCCACTGCTTTTTCCACCTCTCGACTTTCTATGATCTTACCAGCCCTGGTCCATCTGGTCCTACTCATGTTCTCTTTTTTTTTTTTTAAGGGTCTTGTCTTCTGTAGTGACCCAGTTACCCTATGCCTTTCTCTTTGAGAGTCTGGAAGAGTCTCAGGCTGTCGGTAGGAGGATGTATTGCATTCCAGAAGATGTGTCTAACCTATAATCCCACTGATAGAAAACAGAACCGGGACAGATGAGCAAGAATTCTTCTCTTTGGTGGTCAATTCTATAAATCTCCTAAGAATTTACTTTATGATGCACAGTAATTCATTTTGTATGGGCGCCCAGGCAGAGATTAGATGCAGGTCTAAAAACCTAAGACCGGCAATGTACATTCTTAAAGGGGCTGATCTATGGATTCTCATTTGGACAATGTAAATTTGTCATTGCCCAGTGCTACCCCAAAAAAAATCATAAGAGGTGTACATAGAGAATGGGGGGCTCATAGCAGAAGTTCCTACAGCCCCCAACCTGGCTATTGTTACAGGCCAAGACCTACCAGCCCTGGGCCATTTGTCATTCCTGGCAGCTCTTTTTGTAGATGTAGTCTACCTTCGGCTTCCTTCTACACAGCCTCTGGGTCTTTTGACCTTTGACTGGTTCTCAGTTAAGGTGTGAATTCATTGTACCAGTTGGAATTAACGCCTCCATGGGGAGAGTTAAATGGCAAAAACATTCTCTTTATGGTCCTTCTCCACTTTGGTGACAAAGGAGTTACTAGGCGTTTGGGTGGCGTAATGTCCGCAATAATATTTCTCTATCGCTTGTTTAGGCTGAACTGCCAAGTATAAGAAGGAAAAATCAAGAAAAATGAAATAATAAAAGAGTCAGACTTGTAAGGCCAAGTTTCCACGCAGTCATAAGCGTACAACCTCCCACTAGCAAACCCCCATACTCCTCCGGGTGCCAGAAATAGCCAGGCTGAGATAAAACAGAGCCCAGAATGAGGAGGATCTGGCCTTGCTTTTTGGGGATCTGTGCCAGGACTCTCTCTGGTGGGTATGAAGTAAGGGGGAGGTGGGGGACTTGACTTGGTGTGCGTCCATAGACAAAAAAGTTTATTTATATGAAGTGATCATCATCTTAGGTGTGGAAAGTAAATGGGAAAATTCTTACATTGGCCCCAGTTCACCTTCTCGGCTCATGTACGTTAGAAGCCAGGCTTGAGGATTGATGCCTTTTACATCAGATTCTTTTTGATACTAATTTTTCTTTTCAGTGTATTGCGTTGCGCTCTATCTATAGGGAGACAGATTCAGGCTTTTGCTGCTTTCAGATCTTATTGAAAATGCCCAGTTACATTTATCACTTGCAGTACCACTTTCTGCCACAAAAAAATGTAGTAGACACCAATGCAACAGCGCCCCCACCTGTAATCCAATAGCAAACTTTACAGTATGGAGCTTCACAGAAATTACCGTACCACTTTACTCGTAATGAGGCGTGCCACAAGCAGACAATATAGCTAGGGAACTACAAGTCCCAGCAGCATGTGTACTGCTGCTTATCCTGAGCCTCATTGGTATGATAGAGGGTACTAATAATATTCAGTGGTCTTGTTCAGGAACCACGACCTGGGTTGGCTGACCAATATGTATATTTTCTCAGCAAATATAGACTTCCGTGACTTTCTGGATGTTATTTTATGTAGTGCACGGGGCGTCTCTGCTTCTATACCGATGGGTGGCGTTCTGAACTTTGATGCCATAATGCCTGCCATTTATAGTATCAAAAACATGCAGACGTCTTCTATTTGGTCACAGGTGACTTTTTTTCCCCTTAATTATGTTAAAAATTGTTTCCTCAGCTTCGTTCCCTGTGGCGGGTGTCCTGCCAAGAAACCACATATAACATTGAAATAAACCAATAGGACATTAACCCTCAATCCGCAAAATCCCTAACCTTTTGAGTAATGACCCCATCTGTCTATGATGACGCCTTCTCAGCTCCCCCAATACTCATGGGTGCTTTATCTCAGCTCTCCTATGATCCGCAGGTGAAACTAACCCACAAAGGTTCGCCGTTATCCACTACAAGGGATTTCAGCTTTTCTTCTACATTTGCAACATATGACTTAAAGGTGGACATGTATGTATCAATAAAAAGTGTGATGTCAGCGTGTGATGTCATCATATGGTATTACTTTACTGCAGAGAGATATTCTATGACCTTTCATGGGAACGTCGTCAATATATCCTCTGCTTTATGTGATCCTATTTGATGGGGTTAGGAAGTGGTTAACTTGGGCTGGAGAGGAGGACATCTCCCTGGCTGTCCACTCTGGAGTGGTGAAATGTGAGCCTCTGTCTCCCCCCTGCTCCCCCATAGCAGAAGGAGTTGGAATTGTGTCTTTTATACAGTTCCAGCCCTTGTTAATTTCACTCCACTAATGACTCCCCCCTGGGGTATGATTTACATGCCTATCTGAGGCCTGGGGAGGAGGAGGAGGGTGTAAGGAGAAGGGGTCTGCGGGGCAGGGGTCATCTAAACCCCCACTCACAGGAAATTGTTATTTTAACCTGGTGGGAAGAGTATTAAGATTTCCAAACAGCTGCTATTGCCTTCATTATGAAGAGGGCACGGCCAGGACCTTCTCCTCAGCAAGTAAGTCTAGTGGCCCCTCGTCTGCCCCTGGAATGTCCCATCCATACAGAGGGGTCGCTGCTCTGACTCCAGTGGCTGTTGGGACCTGTAGGCCCCCATCTCCCCCCCCCCCCCCCCACAGGTTGCTCAGTTTTGGAACTTTGTGGGTTAAAATGTTGCAGCAATGTTTATTGTATTTCCTTTGTTTTGACGTCTTTTTTTTTTCCCAGTAGTGTTTATTTCTCAACTTTTCCTTGCGCTCGGAGGTTCTGTTTAGGCTGGGGCTGATCGCAGTCCTCAGTAGCGCTGCCATTGTCGCAGTCCAATTTTTGCACACTTGATGTTTTTGCTGCGCCACGTGAAAGTTGAATGTGCGCGTCGTCCTCCTGTGATTCCATGTGTTCCTAAGGAACGATGCTGACTGAGGTTGGAGAACTACAAATCCCAGCAGGGACTACCTGGGCTTGCAGATTGGAAAATAAATTTTTTCTTAATCTGTGAACCGCCTGTATCAGATTTGTGACAAGTGCGCAGCGCGATGTATGGAGTGTGATTGTGATGTGCGCAGTGTGATGTATGCAGTGTGATTGTGATGTGTGCAGTGTGATGTGTGCAGTGTGATGTGTGCAGTGTGATGTGTGCAGTGTGATGTGTGCCTTACATGTAGCAGAAGTTACACAGTACACGTATGATCCCTGGCAGATATTCATTGTGTGGAGGTCTGTACCGTAAGAGCGGTCACACTGCGGAGGTCTGTACTGTAAGAGCGCTCACACTGCGGAGGTCTGTACTGTAAGAGCGCTCACACTGCGGAGGTCTGTACTGTAAGAGCGGTCACACTGCGGAGGTCTGTACTGTAAGAGCGCTCACACTGCGGAGGTCTGTACCGTAAGAGCGCTCACACTGCGGAGGTCTGTACTGTAAGAGCGCTCACACTGCGGAGGTCTGTACTGTAAGAGCGGTCACACTGCGGAGGTCTGTACTGTAAGAGCGGTCACACTGCGGAGGTCTGTACTGTAAGAGCGCTCACACTGCGGAGGTCTGTACTGTAAGAGCAGTCACACTGCGGAGGTCTGTACTGTAAGAGCGGTCACACTGCGGAGGTCTGTACTGTAAGAGCGGTCACACTGCGGAGGTCTGTACTGTAAGAGCGGTCACACTGCGGAGGTCTGTACTGTAAGAGCGGTCACACTGCGGAGGTCTCTACTGTAAGAGCGGTCACACTGCGGAGGTCTGTACCGTAAGAGCGGTCACACTGCGGAGGTCTGTACTGTAAGAGCGGTCACACTGCGGAGGTCTGTACTGTAAGAGCGGTCACACTGCGGAGGTCTGTACTGTAAGAGCGGTCACACTGCGGAGGTCTGTACAGTAAGAGCGGTCACACTGCGGAGGTCTGTACCGTAAGAGCGGTCACACTGCGGAGGTCTGTACTGTAAGAGCGGTCACACTGCGGAGGTCTGTACTGTAAGAGCGGTCACACTGCGGAGGTCTGTACTGTAAGAGCGGTCACACTGCGGAGGTCTGTACTGTAAGAGCGGTCACACTGCGGAGGTCTGTACTGTAAGAGCGGTCACACTGCGGAGGTCTGTACTGTAAGAGCGGTCACACTGCGGAGGTCTGTACTGTAAGAGCGGTCACACTGCGGAGGTCTGTACTGTAAGAGCGCTCACACTGCGGAGGTCTGTACTGTAAGAGCGGTCACACTGCGGAGGTCTGTACTGTAAGAGCGGTCACACTGCGGAGGTCTGTACTGTAAGAGCGGTCACACTGCGGAGGTCTGTACTGTAAGAGCGGTCACACTGCGGAGGTCTGTACTGTAAGAGCGGTCACACTGCGGAGGTCTGTACTGTAAGAGCGGTCACACTGCGGAGGTCTGTACTGTAAGAGCGGTCACACTGCGGAGGTCTGTACTGTAAGAGCGGTCACACTGCGGAGGTCTGTACTGTAAGAGCGGTCACACTGCGGAGGTCTGTACTGTAAGAGCGGTCACACTGCGGAGGTCTGTACTGTAAGAGCGGTCACACTGCGGAGGTCTGTACTGTAAGAGCGGTCACACTGCGGAGGTCTGTACTGTAAGAGCGGTCACACTGCGGAGGTCTGTACTGTAAGAGCGGTCACACTGCGCGAGGTCTGTACTGTAAGAGCGCTCACACTGCGGAGGTCTGTACTGTAAGAGCGGTCACACTGCGGAGGTCCGTACTGTAAGAGCGGTCACACTGCGGAGGTCTCTACTGTAAGAGCGGTCACACTGCGGAGGTCTGTACTGTAAGAGCGGTCACACTGCGGAGGTCTGTACTGTAAGAGCGCTCACACTGCGGAGGTCTGTGCTGTAAGAGCGGTCACACTGCAGAGGTCTGTACTGTAAGAGCGGTCACACTGCGGAGGTCTGTACTGTAAGAGCGGTCACACTGCGGAGGTCTGTACTGTAAGAGCGCTCACACTGCGGAGGTCTGTACTGTAAGAGCGGTCACACTGCGGAGGTCTGTACTGTAAGAGCGCTCACACTGCGGAGGTCTGTACTGTAAGAGCGGTCACACTGCGGAGGTCTGTACTGTAAGAGCGGTCACACTGCGGAGGTCTGTACTGTAAGAGCGGTCACACTGGGAGGTCTGTACTGTAAGAGCGGTCACACTGCGGAGGTCTGTACTGTAAGAGCGGTCACACTGCGGAGGTCTGTACTGTAAGAGCGGTCACACTGCGGAGGTCTGTACTGTAAGAGCGGTCACACTGCGGAGGTCTGTACTGTAAGAGCGGTCACACTGCGGAGGTCTGTACTGTAAGAGCGGTCACACTGCGGAGGTCTGTACTGTAAGAGCGGTCACACTGCGGAGGTCTGTACTGTAAGAGCGGTCACACTGCGGAGGTCTGTACTGTAAGAGCGGTCACACTGCGGAGGTCTGTACTGTAAGAGCGGCTCACACTGCGGAGGTCTGTACTGTAAGAGCGGTCACACTGCGGAGGTCTGTACTGTAAGAGCGGTCACACTGCGGAGGTCTGTACTGTAAGAGCGCTCACACTGCGGAGGTCTGTACTGTAAGAGCGCTCACACTGCGGAGGTCTGTACTGTAAGAGCGCTCACACTGCGGAGGTCTGTACTGTAAGAGCGGTCACACTGCGGAGGTCTGTACCGTAAGAGCGGTCACACTGCGGAGGTCTGTACTGTAAGAGCGCTCACACTGCGGAGGTCTGTACCGTAAGAGCGCTCACACTGCGAAGGTCTGTACTGTAAGAGCGGTCACACTGCGGAGGTCTGTACTGTAAGAGCGCTCACACTGCGGAGGTCTGTACCGTAAGAGCGGTCACACTGCGGAGGTCTGTACTGTAAGAGCGCTCACACCGCGGAGGTCTGTACTGTAAGAGCGCTCACACTGCGGAGGTCTCTCCTGTAAGAGCGGTCACACTGCGGAGGTCTCTCCTGTAAGAGCGGTCACACTGCGGAGGTCTGTACTGTAAGAGCGGTCACACTATAGAGGTCTCTACTGTAAGAGCGGTCACACTGCGGAGGTCTGTACTGTAAGAGCGCTCACACTGGAGGCCTGTACTGTAAGAGCGGTCACACTGCGGAGGTCTCTACTGTAAGAGCGGTCACACTGCGGAGCTCTGTGCTGTAAGAGCGGTCACACTGCGGAGGTCTGCGCTGTAAGAGCGGTCACACTGCGGAGGTCTGTACTGTAAGAGCGGTCACACTGCGGAGGTCTGTACTGTAAGAGCGGTCACACTGTGGAGGTCTCTACTGTAAGAGCGGTCACACTGCGGAGGTCTCTCCTGTAAGAGCGGTCACACTGGAGGTCTGTACTGTAAGAGCGGTCACACTGCGGAGGTCTGTACTGTAAGAGCGCTCACACTGCGGAGGTCTGTACTGTAAGAGCGGTCACACTGCGGAGGTCTGTACTGTAAGAGCGGTCACACTGCGGAGGTCTGTACTGTAAGAGCGGTCACACTGCGGAGGTCTGTACAGTAAGAGCGGTCACACTGCGGAGGTCTGTACTGTAAGAGCGGTCACACTGCGGAGGTCTGTACTGTAAGAGCGGTCACACTGCGGAGGTCTGTACTGTAAGAGCGGTCACACTGCGGAGGTCTGTACTGTAAGAGCGCTCACACTGCGGAGGTCTGTACTGTAAGAGCGGTCACACTGCGGAGGTCTGTACTGTAAGAGCGCTCACACTGCGGAGGTCTCTCCTGTAAGAGCGGTCACACTGGAGGTCTGTACTGTAAGAGCGGTCACACTGCGGAGGTCTGTACTGTAAGAGCGCTCACACTGCGGAGGTCTCTCCTGTAAGAGCGGTCACACTGGAGGTCTGTACTGTAAGAGCGGTCACACTGCGGAGGTCTGTACTGTAAGAGCGGTCACACTGCGGGGGTCTGTACTGTAAGAGCGGTCACACTGGAGGTCTGTACTGTAAGAGCGCTCACACTGGAGGCCTGTACTGTAAGAGCGGTCACACTGCGGAGGTCTCTACTGTAAGAGCGGTCACACTGCGGAGGTCTGTACTGTAAGAGCGGTCACACTGCGGAGGTCTGCGCTGTAAGAGCGGTCACACTGCGGAGGTCTGTACTGTAAGAGCGGTCACACTGCGGAGGTCTGTACTGTAAGAGCGGTCACACTGCGGAGGTCTGTACTGTAAGAGCAGTCACACTGCGGAGGTCTGTACTGTAAGAGCAGTCACACTGCGGAGGTCTGTACTGTAAGAGAGGTCACACTGTGGAGGTCTCTACTGTAAGAGCGCTCACACTGCGGAGGTCTGTACTGTAAGAGCGGTCACACTGCGGAGGTCTGTACCATAAGAGCGGTCACACTGCGGAGGTCTCTCCTGTAAGAGCGGTCACACTGCAGAGGTCTCTACTGTAAGAGCGCTCACACTGCGGAGGTCTGTACTGTAAGAGCGCTCACACTGCGGAGGTCTCTCCTGTAAGAGCGGTCACACTGCAGAGGTCTCTACTGTAAGAGCGCTCACACTGCGGAGGTCTGTACTGTAAGAGCGCTCACACTGCGGAGGTCTGTACTGTAAGAGCGCTCACACTGCGGAGGTCTGTACTGTAAGAGCGCTCACACTGCGGAGGTCTCTCCTGTAAGAGCGGTCACACTGCGGAGGTCTCTCCTGTAAGAGCGGTTACACTGCGGAGGTCTCTCCTGTAAGAGCGGTCACACTGCGGAGGTCTCTCCTGTAAGAGCGCTCACACGGCGGAGGTCTCTACTGTAAGAGCGCTCACACTGCGGAGGTCTGTACTATAAGAGCGCTCACACTGCGGAGGTCTGTACTATAAGAGCGGTCACACTGCGGAGGTCTCTCCTGTAAGAGCACTCACACTGCGGAGGTCTCTCCTGTAAGAGCGCTCACACTGCGGAGGTCTCTCCTGTAAGAGCGCTCACACTGCGGAGGTCTCTCCTGTAAGAGCGCTCACACTGCGGAGGTCTCTCCTGTAAGAGCGCTCACACTGCGGAGGTCTCTGGTTAGTGGTTTACAGTGAGGTACTAGTTGTGACTAGTTATCTGTAACCAGCTGACCACAGATGGGGACTGTGACTGCAGGCGAGATATCTGACAACCTATGGGACCGACATTAGAGGTTTGGGGTCTCAGAACCATGTGGACCCCTTATGGTCCTGCGGAGGTCTGTACTATAAGAGCGCTCACACTGCGGAGGTCTGTACTATAAGAGCGGTCACACTGCGGAGGTCTCTCCTGTAAGAGCACTCACACTGCGGAGGTCTCTCCTGTAAGAGCGCTCACACTGCGGAGGTCTCTCCTGTAAGAGCGCTCACACTGCGGAGGTCTCTCCTGTAAGAGCGCTCACACTGCGGAGGTCTCTCCTGTAAGAGCGCTCACACTGCGGAGGTCTCTGGTTAGTGGTTTACAGTGAGGTACTAGTTGTGACTAGTTATCTGTAACCAGCTGACCACAGATGGGGACTGTGACTGCAGGCGAGATATCTGACAACCTATGGGACCGACATTAGAGGTTTGGGGTCTCAGAACCATGTGGACCCCTTATGGTCCTAGTAGAGGTTCTGTTCCTCCGTCTTCCGGTATGGGTGATGTCGGCGCGGTTCCCTCTGTATATTCACTGTCTCTTTTGTCTCTCCAGGTGTCGGCGGCTGAGGTGGAGGGACGTGAATGTGCCCAGAGTCCCCGGCTGCTGTATATGGAATCACAATGATACTCCGGATCACTGCGGTCACCGCCATCTGCTGCTGCCTGCTGTCCGCTGTCCGCTGCCAGGACCAGTCCAGTAAGTCTCTTCCTCAGTCCACCCTACTCCCATCGTGTCCTCTTACTGAGGACACCTGCTTTGCAGTTCACATACTGGACCAAAGAGCTTACAATCTAAACATGCCAGAGAGACATGGGCCAGGATAATGATGCTGCGGGCGTTGGTTCCTCTGTGGCTGGATTGGTGCCAGCCTGTGCCCGGGTGATGGCTGCCACTGTTGTTTTTGGACAGGTGTGAATATCTCACTTGCCGCTGATGCATTTCACGTCACGTAGACTCCCGATCAGAGGATGGGAAGGGACAGGCGATCGCAAGAACAGTAGAAACAAGTTTCAGTTTCTGACCATTTTCAGGATCTCTGCTTGCTGTCAGTAAATAAAAAGTCCCTTGCTTACATCCAGATGTTTACACCTAGTGTTTATCACAGTTGAGGGTTTGTTACAGTTGTATAAATGTTACCTGCGCTGATACATTGTAGCAAACCGTCAGTACTGAAGAAAGCCATGTGCTGCGGATGCATCTAGAGGTATCTCTCTAACCTCCGGCTGTCAGAGGTATTAGATCTGTACAAAGCTTCAGCCTCTGATCAGTAAATCGGAATGTTCCACAGCAAGCAGAGATCTTGAAAACGATGAAGAATTCTTTACGTGTTATATTCTGCATTAGCCGATGCATCTCTGTCGCTGGTGATCATGGCTGGCCGCGCTCTCTCATGCAGCGTGATGTCACAGACACGAAGCAGACATGATGTCATACTATAAAGGCCCCGATACCCGAAGTACGCGGGGGATGAGCGGCTCCATGCTGCCGGTAACAGGAGTCGTCCTCGCCACATGTGGAAGGCATTGTGGGTTTAAGAGGATAGGAAATGGAGTCCAGCGGACAAAGGCGGCTCAGTGCTGGCTGCACAGGGGGCGCCTAATGACATCACAGGGTCACAGGGAAGTAAATGCGGGTTATAGTCAGCGACGCCCAGGATTAGCGTTAATGGGAGCTCCGCAGTTGATTACCGCCCTATATGGAAAGTCTCTGCTGCATCATAAGGCAGCGGCTCAAGGGGTGATTGAGAGGAAGAAGAGGGTCTCATAAAGATGGAGGCCCCCGGGCAAAACATCCCCCCTTCCCCCTACATACCAATGAATGGAGAAGTATAACCATAGTACTCCCCGCATAATGGTGTCATGTTGTACCTAAATAGTACCACCGTACTGTGAAGAATAAAAGTACCATATAGTGTCCGTGTAACGCTGCCAGATGTGGGCTCACATAATTCTATAATATAATGCCCTAATACTGCTGGAAGGAATAAAGTGTCCACATAGTACTGCCATATAGTGGACGCATCGAAGTGCCTTTCAGTGCCCAGATAATATTGCTATATAGTACTGTCATATTGTGCTCACATATAACTGCCATATAGTGGACGCATCAAAGTGCCTTTCAGTGCCCAGATAATATTGCTATATAGTACTGTCATACTGTGCTCACATAGTACTGTCATATTGTGCTCACATAGTACTGCCATATAGTGGACGCATCGAAGTGCCTTTCAGTGCCCAGATAATATTGCTATATAGTACTGTCATATTGTGCTCACATAGTACTGCCATATAGTGGACCCATCGAAGTGCCTTTCAGTGCCCAGATAATATTGCTATATAGTACTGTCATATTGTGCTCACATAGTACTGCCATATAGTGGACCCATCAAAGTGCCTTTCAGTGCCCAGATAATATTGCTATATAGTACTGTCATATTGTGCTCACATAGTACTGTCATATTGTGCTCACATAGTACTGCCATATAGTGGACGCATCGAAGTGCCTTTCAGTGCCCAGATAATATTGCTATATAGTACTGTCATATTGTGCTCACATAGTACTGCCATATAGTGGACCCATCGAAGTGCCTTTCAGTGCCCAGATAATATTGCTATATAGTACTGTCATACAGTGGACGCATCGAAGTGCCTTTCAGTGCCCAGATAATATTGCTATATAGTACTGTCATATTGTGCTCACATAGTACTGTCATGTTGTGCATATTATAATTCTACAATATACGACTCGTACAGTGCCCATATAATACTGTCATAATGTTAATCCGTGAAAGTGCCTTTATTTGCCCTGATAATATTGCTTTACGGTGCTCGCAACGTACTGTCATATTGTGCTCACATAGTAATGCCGTATTGAGCTCATATTCAGATAATAATATAATACCCTAATACTATGAAAACACATATAGTACTGCCATACAGTGCTCACATAATACTGTCCTACAGCTCCTACAATACTCATACACATTAGACGTCTGAACCCACGGATGTTGAACGCCATTTCAATGTGTATAGTGGAAGATGTTGGTAGAAAGGACTGGGCATGATAGATTTCATCATGTCCAGTCCTTTGATCCCACCGGGGCTAAGCCTTTACCAGATCAGCAGATCTGATTGTACATGTTTATGGTGGAGGTCAGAGAAATCCGCTTGTTCAGCCAGCGACAACCATATCGCCATAGAGTGCTGAAATGATACTGCTATATGCTGGCCGTAGGATACCATTGCTGGTGCCAGGAGTTTGGAGTGGGCCATGTATAGCGGGGCAATATAATCATGGCGAAATTACTCGTCTGTCCAGCGCTACCATACAGTCCAAGGCAAAAAAAAGCTTAAAGGGGTTCTCCAAGATTAGGCTTTTTTCCAAAAACAGCACCACACCTGTGCGTGGGTTATGTCTGGTATTGCAGCTCAACTCTATGGAGGTGAGTGGGATTGAGCTGCAATACCATATACAACAGGTGGGGTGCCCATGTTTTCTAGTCATGGAAACTCCCTTGGCAGGCATGTCTGACCACCACAGTCTACGTTCTAACTCTGCCTCGGAGCAATGTCCACCAGTCCTTATAGTGAAGCGTCTGCTTGCTGGAGTTGAAATATGAATAAAACCATTCAGTGGCACAGTATTCGCCACTGATTTAGACTAACATCTTGACCTTCTTTTTTTTTTTCAGTCCAAGTCCCGCAATTCCTGGTCCAGCCGTTGTCTACATTCCAGAAATACGGAGGATCGGTCACTCTTAGTTGCGCGGTGGAACCAGCCAGTGCAGCCATCTCCTGGAGGTTGAATGGAGATGAGCTGGGAAAATTCCCTGGGATTCTGATCTCAGGAGGAACCTTGGTGATTACCGGGCTGAACAATGATACCGCAGGAAGATATCAGTGCATCGCTCGGTCCCCGGCTGGAGCCATGGCCAGCGTTCCAGCAATTGTCACCCTAGCTAGTGAGTATGAGTCTCGATCACAAGGTGACCTTTATTGTGCAATCTGAAAATAATACCACCTGATATAATCGGTCTCATAAAGCTGCAGCATTGCAATGGGAAGCGACTGTAGATACAAAACAGGACAGTAATGGGGTCCAACTCAGCCTCTTGACTCCTGTGTCTCTGTCCGTCAGTCCTGCCGCAGTGGCACTGCATTGTCTTATTTCAGGATATGGCCGGTGATGCTCTGTATAGCCCCATACCTTGACTTGTAAATCAAAGGTAGAGGAGCAATCTACAATCTATAATAGTAAAACAAGGGGTGAGATTTGACCCCATTGCAGTCCCCTCTGGACAACACTGAAATCGGAGCTTCTTGGCACCTAGTATCGGTATCACCCATGTTATCACTGCTATTGTACCAGAGCCCTTTTAAGCACCAGATTTCTATTGTACTGGTTCAACTAGTCAGCGTTTTCCAATCAACTCAACCTTCCCGTCCTATAAGAAGTGAGGTCCAAAAAGGACAATCTTCAAAACCTGATGCACCTCCTTTGTATTTTCAGTCTTGATTAAATCACCATGCAGATGTAAGGAGCCCAGCAAGGGATCAGGGGGTCAGGAGCCTGCATGAAGTATGTTTTGACGTCAGGACTTCCTTGGAATGCAGATCAGTCTGTGGTTTTTCCCCTCCAGCGGGGAATGGGTTAGACCAAGGTGATTGAATTTTGACAATTTCATGGATTGCAGCTGTGAGACCCTTTCACGGAGCTCAGGATCAGTAACAATGCATTATGCAGGTGAACATACCAAGAACTATATCCCCTTGAGATGGAAGTTCATAGGGGTGGGGGTAAAGAGCCCCCTCTGTCATTAATCCCTGAGAGTTTTGGGACTTGGCCCAGGCCAGGAGAGTGGGATAGAGTTTCTGAAAACACATTCCTGAGCAGAATAGGGGTAGTGTTTTTGCTTGAGAGTTGATAAATGAGCATGCAGAGGACGGGTGGGGTGGTGGGGGACATAGTTTTAATGAGAGATATGATTACACAAGAACGGAGGCCTAGTTTTCTTAACCCCTTCACTACTGTCTGCGTGACTCCTGCACAGGTTGCTAATATATACACTATATATGCTGCTGATATAACGACTGGGTATGGATCCCTTTAAGATGGACATGTCTTGTGTAGATTCCGATGAAACTGTAATAGTGTTGCTGTTGGGATCTCTGCGTTCTGGTCTCCGCTGATGTTGACAATTCAAAGTGTCTTGATTTGGTACCAGTTGAATGTCCCAGCTCACTACTAAGTTAGATAGCACCAGAGGACCCCTTTAAATGAATTCCTTTTGGTCTCTTCTTGACCTACAATGTTGGTCCTTGCATTCATCTTCATAAAGAGAGCCCCTTGGAAGGTAGAATAAATGGTCCATGACGACAACCCCGATGGCAGCTCCTTCTCTTGCATTGTGTACGTCCCCATGGCGGTCCCTCATAATGACTTGCAAGCTCTGTTTTTCTTTGCTGTGTGCATGGCAAAAATGCCGCCGCAGAAGAGATGGAGTCTGAAGGAAACACAAAGGGCCATTCTTCGCAGAGCAGGGCCCATGAGCTTACACACCTATCACGTTTTCGGGGCTCAGTCTCCAGAGCCCTTAATTGAGATGAATTTGCTTAAGGTATAGTCCAATGTAAATAGCAGTTACGATGACTTTCTTCCTGGCGGCCTGGAATGCACAACCGTGCTGGGGTAATGTCCTGCTCTCCAAGGGGTTCAGCTTCTCTACGGCTAAAATATGTGCATTTATAAAAAAACAAAACTCCAGCTTATGGCAGTGATTAGTCCAGGGGTTTTCTTTGCATGAAACATCTCACCTAAACCAAGCAACTAATGAGCTTCCAGTGAAGGAACCTTCTGGTTTTCACTGCATTGTAGAAATAATCTACTGCAGTGATTGAGGTGGTGGCACCTATGGAGACTACTTAATGTATATAGTCTGCTGCTTGGTATACGCCAGTGACATCAATGGGCATCCTTTTTAATGGACGTCAGAGCAAGCGGACGGTGGAGTCCAGTGGTGGGTGCTCCCCCTCTGTCACCTTTACTTGTTGTTATACGTGTTCCCTTTTATATTGTCCCACAAAGGTCACATCATTTCTTTATCATTATGTAGTATAAGGACCAGAACGGAAGGGATTAATCTCAGTAAAGCTCATGCTGAGCAATCCCCCCGCCCTCCGGAGTGATCCCCCCAGCAATGACAATAAGGGAAATACCGCTCCAATCTGTTCACTGATAAATGTAGGAAGAGGGAAGACGGGGCGAAGGGAGAGGAAATATAGGGGACAGACTATACAGAGAGACACTGACACTTGGGGTACAGGATAATGACACTGACACTTGGGGTACAGGATAATGACACTGACACTCGGGGTACAGAATAATGACACTGACACTTGGGGTACAGGATGATGACACTGACACTTGGGGTACAGGATAATGATGCTGACACTTGGGGTACAGGATGATGACACTGACACTTGGGGTACAGGATAATGACACTGACACTTGGGGTACAGGATAATGACACTTACACTTGGGGTACAGGGTGATGACACTTGGGGTACAGGATGATGACACTTGGGGTACAGGATAATGACACTGACACTCGGGGTACAGGATAATGACACTGACACTTGGGGTACAGGATGATGACACTGACACTTGGGGTACAGGATAATGACACTGACACTTGGGGTACAGGATAATGACGCTGACACTTGGGGTACAGGATGATGACACTGACACTTGGGGTACAGGATAATGACACTGACACTTGGGGTACAGGATAATGACGCTGACACTTGGGGTACAGGATAATGACACTGACACTTGGGGTACAGGATAATGACACTGACACTTGGGGTACAGGATAATGACACTGACACTTGGGGTACAGGATAATGACATGGACACTTGGGGTACAGGATAATGGCACTGACACTTGGGGTACAGGATAATGGCACTGACACTCGGGGTACAGGATAATGACGCTGACACTTGGGGTACAGGATAATGACGCTGACACTTGGGGTACAGGATAATGACGCTGACACTTGGGGTACAGGATAATGACGCTGACACTTGGGGTACAGGATAATGACACGGACACTTGGGGTACAGGATAATGACACGGACACTTGGGGTACAGGATAATGACACGGACACTTGGGGTACAGGATAATGACACTGACACTTGGGGTACAGGATAATGACGCTGACACTTGGGGTACAGGATAATGACACTGACACTCGGGGTACAGGATAATGACACTGACACTCGGGGTACAGGATAATGACACTGACACTTGGGGTACAGGATGATGACACTGACACTTGGGGTACAGGATAATGACACTGACACTTGGGGTACAGGATAATGACACTGACACTCGGGGTACAGGATAATGACACGGACACTTGGGGTACAGGATAATGACACGGACACTTGGGGTACAGGATAATGACATGGACACTTGGGGTACAGGATAATGACATGGACACTTGGGGTACAGGATAATGACATGGACACTTGGGGTACAGGATAATTACACACTGACACTTGGGGTACAGGATGATGACACTTGGGGTACAGGAGAATGACACTGACACTTGGGGTACAGGAGAATGACACTTGGGGTACAGGACAATAATATTTGGGGTACAGCACAATGACGGGTGCAGAGGCAGGTCTTGGGTACACCTATAGAGTAGACCCCAGTGCCGCGATCTCCTTTTGTGGCGTCTCTTATTACTCGTCTTTGTGGTTGTTTATACAGAGAAGAATCTCAGCGATGAATGAAGTGAAAGCCGAAGATTAACTTAAAAATTCTTTGTCTGCTCAGAAATCTTTTCATTTCCTGTGTCCTGGAGCCCTGGACTCTTCTGTGTCTCTCCTGAAATACTCAGGACATAATCTCCTCCATCTTATCTATATATAGTGTAACCCTGACAATCTGTCAGAAATATTTTCAAAAATGTTGCCTTTAAAACCTCCATTTGTCAATTTTTTTTTTAACTGCCCCATCTCTTGTGACATTCGGACCCCTTCACCCTACGACTCGACGTTCTTCTAGAACACCAAGCGTTAACTTCTCCTGGCGTTACATGGCTGGGTCCACCCTGTCTTAAAGGATTAGTTCATTTTATTTTCTTCAGTTTTTGGCGCAGGTGTTAAAAATTCCATTAGCATTAAACATAATTGGAAATCTTTTCCAGATGTGGTATACTGACTTGGTCGCCATTTTTTATGCAAATTTTTGAAAGATTTTTTTAAAATATTTCATGATTCTTAAAACTCCTTCCATGCAGAAATATCTGAATGCTCAAAAGCCGAGTTTGTTCTGGGAAAGTAAGGAGATGAGGGGGGAGGATAATTGCCTTCATCAGAAGGTTTGAGGCAACGAGAGATTATCATTAGGAACAAAAATGCAAAAACCTTCTGTACATTGAAGCCTCCTGGTATAATGAGCAGAACAGGTTCATGTTAATCGCCCTCTCATTAAAGTCATTTCCTGGCCCGTCCTCGTAATTCACCAATAAGTGGCTCTATTGATTGGTCTTATTGAGGTCGTAATCACGCTACATCTTGTTCCTGACTGCTGAAATTCCACCGAGTAATGCTACAGTCTGAATAATGAGCTACTCAGAAGAATATTTTTGTAACCTTCCATAAGTTATAACAAAAAATGCCCATGAAAAGGCAAAGTCATAAATTCTATTGTACGAGAGCTGCTTAACCAGACATTCCAACTTAATGGATGGAGAAGGCATTGTAGGCTTTAGGTCCCGTAGGACCTTAGGACCAGTTGGATTTTCTTAGAGGCTCACTAATGTGATTCCTCATGGGCACCAATAGAAAACAATCCAAAATCTTCATAGTTACATTGGTGACATGGTTCCAAGGATTTGTAGGGACCTCCAACAGACTCGGACCATGTAGTCTTTTTCTGCCATGATTCTTAAGACTCGAAATCTTAAGCTGTCATACACTTTAGATGTGTATGAAGCTTCCCAACGTTCGCTTGGCACCTGAAGAATCGGGCACATTGGATTTCAACCTCCCGATCCTTTTGTTTTCTGTCCTCCCATTTACTAAATAAGCATAATTGGTTGAGTCAAGCCTGCATGTATATAGGCGAATCATGAGAGATAGCTGTATCAGTGTTCGGCCGTCAACTATCTAATGTGTATGGCCAGTCTTAGTAGGATTCCCACCAATGTCCTCTTCCGACATCTTTGTGACCCATCAGAAGATTAATCGGGATTGAACTCTCCTTTAAGCATCTTTCAGTTGATAATTTCAGAGCTAGGTTTGTGTCTCTTTTTGTTTTCTTTGCTATGACTATGGAAGTTCTTCTTCTCCTGGAGGAATCTAAATGCCTCCTAAAAATTACAGATATTTTTGAATGTTTTCTGATACAGGAACTTATGGTTGGGACTTTCCCGTGGTATTGGCCATTCATGGGCTTGCTGGAGAATACATTTTTGAAATTTACCATATACAGTTCTTGAGTCAATTTATTCGAAGAACCTCCATTTTGTGATGTAATCTCGGTTGGACATACAGTCCTAGGAGTAGACAGTTTAAGGTAGCCCAACTTTAAATTTTTTATGGTGTTTTGACTCTCTACACTCCTTGTATGGAAGTTGAAAATACTTTGTCAACTATAGTAGATCACAGACGAGGCTTCCTTTTTTCCTCCATGTTCTGGAGAACATTGCTGAGGTTTTCGTTAATACCAGACGCTTAGAGAAAAAGCCAATACCCCGAATAAACTTTTTTTTCTTTAACATTTTTCCTTTTCATGTGTCAGGAGCTTCATCTGGGTTTGTTTTCCTCCCTCAGAAGAGAAAATTAAAGCAAAAAAAGTTAGGAGAGAAAAATGAGAACTTGGAGCTATTATTTTTTATTTGCTTGATTGGAAAGTCAGAAAGCTCTTACATTCCTGCCTGATGATTAACGGTGAAGCCTGATTGCCCTCAAAAAGAGCTTTTATTTTTCCATAGATGCCTGGATTAAAGGGCTACTCTCCCAATTTATGTCAATTGTGTTGATTGCTGAGCTGAATATTTGCTTTTTAATATTTGTCTTGAATATTTACAAAAATGATTTAGGATTTTTGTGTTTTTGATATATTTGTGATTTTCTATGTGATGCTAATTATAACTGGTCACCAAGGGAGTGAGTTGCAGAGATGACATGGCTCTTGGCCATAGTCGTATTATGGACTTGTGTTTTATAACCCCCTGTGGGTCCATACTGTACTACTTGTACTTTTTGTGGCTGGAAATGACTGTCACCATAGGCACTCATGTTATTGCTTGGCTGTTTTAGCTTTGTTGGGTAGGCTGCGTGTTAATCTTGCTTAAGTTTTCTTCACTAGATAACCGGCCCGACAATCCTCGTTCTCTTTTTGCTGCAATTTCTTGAATGTTTTTGAGTTTGGGCCTTTTCTTGGTGACGTTGTTGTAGATCGATGAGTTTTGGGTGATCCGCGGCTTCACTGCCTTCCAGGAATAACACCACATCACAGAATCTATAGCAGACAGTTCATAGCTGAACTTTGTTTAATAACCTCAAAAAACAAGCTTGAGTTGCAAAAACTTCCGAGCCCCGTATAGACCATTAAGAGGAGGAAATGTTTAAGGCACATCCAAAAAGTTGCTCAATCTACAGCAATAAAAAGTATTTTCAAATGATCAATCCAACCCTTAGTGACCGGATGAATAGTTTCTCTAGAAAGTTCCTTTTTTCGGTCTTAGGATTTCTTCATGGTTTCTCATATTGTCTCCTGCCATGTTTTTATTGTCTTCTTTCCCTTTTACTCTTCTTAGAATAATAGTCTTTTTATAGTCTGGTTCTTCTGGTGGACACTTGGCCTGAATTTTGTCAAGGAACCACTAGGTTGTTTTGTCAATATGTAGGAAGATCATGAAGGACCTTTTTTAACGTGGTTCATCAGTCTTTATCCTCCGGTGTTAAGGTTACTATTCTCAGGGTTTCGAGATTTTTTTCTGAAAGATTTATCAGATGACTCAATTTTGAAAATCTGGTCAAGATGATGACCTAGAACAAGGTGGATGGAGATTATGAAAACTTGATGTCTGAAGACCCAAACACAAAATGGAATCATGTGGATAACCATGTGGTCACTTTCTTGAAGGAGTAAAGCAATAGCAAGCTAGCCGTAGTGGATCCCGAATCCTCTGTTCCATCCAAGGACTACCCAAATTGTGAGGATCTTGCTCTGTTTTTGCTCGGAACACGAGTGCAATGTGCTGTTTAGTGGCGGATGTAATATGTTTGTTATAATTGACACTGTTCTGCTGTCAGACTAGTAAACACCGGCTTAGTGACATTCCACTCGGAGCACGATCTCAATGTTTATATCTAATGGGCGGCTCTAGAAGCCTTGGAGATCTTCCAGAATACTGTCTATCTGTGTCTTTTCTAGACCACCAAATCTTCTTCTAAGGCCACTTATACCAGGTAGTCCTAAATAACTCAACGTGTTTTATGACCCAGTCCACATCTTATGAGTATTCTGTAACCCCCTCCGCTCTTCCTTTACAAAGAGAACTTCATATTTTTTAGGGATTTTTTTTTCTTTTTACATTTAATTGAAAGCAGAAAGTCTCGTTGCTCATGTCAGGTCACGGAGCGATGTGTGTCTAGAATTGAGATCTCACTAGGGATGTAAGAACCGTATGTTGGACGGGAGTGTTGGCCTCTCTCGAGCTCCTTGGCCTTACTTCTTGCCTACTTTCCATCCAGGCGCAGGAAGGAGAAAAAAAAAGAAAAAGAAAAACTTAGCTGCCAGTTCTAGGGAGGGAGGAAGAGGGGGGGATGTGACTGGAAGGGGAGACTGTTAAATTGGGGACCTGGCCAATGATGACAGAAAAAAAACGGAGTGTCTGAGATGTGTATTGGAGCGGTGGAGAACAGGCCTGTGATTGATGGGAGCTGGCTGATAGGCCCTGAGCTTGGAATGTGCGCTGGGAGATTGCTAGAAAAACAGTTCCTAATGGATTTCTCAAATGTACCAGTGTGCAGGCCGGGCCAGAAACCAGAGCCCGCTTACCCCCAGTTTTCCATTCTACAGAAACACAAGCCCTGCTCGCCCCTCCCTGCGCACATTAACCATTTGTTGACCAAGTCTTCTTCCAGGAGGCCCCAGAGATCAGAGCCACAGCATGTTGTCTTTTATGTAACTGTGGTCAGTGTCTCCTGGTGCTTGAATATAATTCCAGGTCTGCAGTGAAGACTGACACACAGGAGAGAAGGCGCAGGTCGCATTACATGTAAACACCATCATCATGTTTAGCTCTCCCCGTGACCCCGAACCTCAGTGGATCTGATATAACTTATTATGTCCAGCCATCGAGTTCTACAAGAGCAGTGATATTAATGAGGCAAGAGGCGCTTTGTACCTCGTGCCTCAGTGCCGTACACATTCATAGACTCTCATCCGCAGATGTAATAATTGTATTAATGGTGATTTTTGTTTTTACAGATCTGCAGGATTTCAAGTTTGACACCCAGCACGTCATCGAGGTAGATGAAGGGAACACGGCCGTCATCGCCTGTAACTTACCGGAGAGTCACCCCAAGGCGCAAGTGCGGTACAGCGTCAAGCAGGAATGGCTGGAGACGTCCAGAGGTGAGAAACGAGGCCGGCGTTTGCTGTATCTAATCCTATACTGTGTGATACTGTCTGCTGAGCTGTGTATCTAATCCTATCCTGTGTGATACTGCCTGCTGAGCTGTGTATCTAATCCTATCCTGTGTGATACAGTCTGCTGAGCTATGTATCTAATCCTATCCTGTGTGATACTGTCTGCTGAGCTGTGTATCTAATCCTATCCTGTGTGATACTGTCTGCTGAGCCGTGTATCTAATCCTATCCTGTGTGATACTGTCTGCTGAGCTGTGTATCTAATCCTATCCTGTGTGATACTGTCTGCTGAGCTGTGTATCTAATCCTATCCTGTGTGATACTGTCTGCTGAGCTGTGTATCTAATCCTATCCTGTGTGATACTGTCTGCTGAGCTGTGTATCTAATCCTCTCCTGTGTGATACTGTCTGCTGAGCTGTGTATCTAATCCTGTCCTGTGTGATACTGTCTGCTGAGCTGTGTATCTAATCCTATCCTGTGTGATACTGTCTGCTGAGCTGTGTATCTAATCCTATCCTGTGTGATACTGTCTGCAGAGCTGTGTATCTGATCCTATCCTGTGTGATACTGTCTGCTGAGCTGTGTATCTAATCCTGTCCTGTGTGATACTGTCTGCTGAGCTGTGTATCTAATCCTATCCTGTGTGATACTGCCTGCTGAGCTGTGTATCTAATCCTATCCTGTGTGATACTGTCTGCTGAGCTGTGTATCTAATCCCATCCTGTGTGATACTGTCTGCTGAGCTGTGTATCTAATCCTATCATGTGTGATACTGTCTGCTGAGCTGTGTATCTAATCCTGTCCTGTGTGATACTGTCTGATGAGCTGTGTATCTAATCCTATCCTGTGTGATACTGCCTGCTGAGCTGTGTATCTAATCCCATCCTGTGTGATACTGTCTGCTGAGCTGTGTATCTAATCCTATCCTGTGTGATACTGTCTGCTGAGCTGTGTATCTAATCCTGTCCTGTGTGATACTGTCTGCTGAGCTGTGTATCTAATCCTATCCTGTGTGATACTGTCTGCTGAGCTGTGTATCTAATCCTATCCTGTGTGATACTGTCTGCTGAGCTGTGTATCTAATCCTCTCCTGTGTGATACTGTCTGCTGAGCTGTGTATCTAATCCTATCCTGTGTGATACAGTCTGCTGAGCTGTGTATCTAATCCTATCCTGTGTGATACTGTCTGCTGAGCTGTGTATCTAATCCTATCCTGTGTGATACTGTCTGCTGAGCTGTGTATCTAATCCTATCCTGTGTGATACTGTCTGCTGAGCTGTGTATCTAATCCTATCCTGTGTGATACTGTCTGCTGAGCTATGTATCTAATCCTATCCTGTGTGATACCACGTCGAGTTGCTGCATGCTGTATCCAATCCTCCCACGTGTGATACTGCCGCGTGCACTTGGCTCTCTGCCTTTCCCGGGCCAGGAGCACAGGACACACCTCATCGGCGGTGAACATGTCCAGAGCTGCACCCGCTGAGGGCCTGACAATCCTGGTTTGGAGTCATAATACTGAGGAGCAGTTTGTCTCCAGGTGACGGAGACGCCCGAGGCTGCAGCGCGTTCTGCTCCACCTGCAGCACTTGAGAGTGTCACCTGTCAAATCCTCTGCACTCTCCCTTTAACCCTTACACCACCACATGCACACAGCCCCTAGTAGTGTATGGTTTAATTATGGGCTGGCACAGGCTTTAAGGGGTTAACGTGCCGCACCCTGTGCTGGGATTAGGAGGGCACGGACTGGTGGTATCAGGTCTCTGGGTGTCAGGTCTTGTTAAGCAGCTGGTGTCAAATAAAAATTTAATAATAATCCTTGAGGCGGCGCATACAATGCGATCCTTACCGGCTGTCACTTCAGACCAACGCCAACCAGGGGTGGGGAAAATGCTGCAGAAGATGGAGGGGCTAAAGGGGCACAGTACACGTCACATGAGGGAACTGGTGATAGAGCAATTCCCAAGTGTAATAGGACCTCGCCTTGTAATGATGGCGTTCAGGGCAGACCAGTGTATGGCCGCAAGTGCCAAGGAGAGGACCAGTAGACCAGAGCCATACCCCATGACACCCTGGAAGGAGTAAGGAAGTATGTCTTGGGACTCATCGCAGCTCTTTTAAATGACTAGCGCTCCTAGTGGGTGGGGCTTATATTTTTCAAGCCCTTAATTGGATGTCTCCACTAACTCAGCTTTGAAGGACATTGGGCTAATGTCACCGGTTACCTTTTGGTATGAGCCTGCTCTTGGATGTTGAGTTGACTTGTTCCTCCCTTGCGCCCGCAGATAATTACCTCATCATGCCCTCTGGGAACCTACAGATAGTGAACGCCACGCAGGAAGATGAAGGAACTTATAAGTGTGCGGCATACAACCCAGTGACCCAGGAGGTGAAGACATCAGTGTCTAGTGACCGACTTCGTGTTCGACGTAAGTGGAGATGATGAGTCCAACGAGAAATATCACAACGCAGATCTTGAGAACCGGTAGACCGTATGTGAGGTTCTTGTATCGTTGATGTCCATTATCTTCTGTGTCTAGGGTCCACGGCAGAGGCCGCCCGTATCATCTACCCACCAGTGGCCCAAACCATTATTGTCACCAAAGGCCAAAGTCTCATCCTAGAGTGCGTGGCGAGTGGCATGCCACCTCCTAGAGTCTCCTGGGCGAAAGATGGGGCTGATGTGGGTGGCTACAACAAAACACGCTTCTTACTTACCAACCTCCTGATAGAGGCCACGAGTGAGGAGGATTCTGGGATGTACACCTGTACGGCCACCAATGGAATTGGGGACGGTGGATCGGCCTTCATCTTCTATAATGTACAAGTTTTTGGTGAGTTTCTTGTTAGTTTTCTAGAAGGTCGGTGGAGCTAGTCTCTTAAAGGACTCCATGGTAAATTCATTCTGTACCATTATTCTTCTCCCCCTAGAACCTCCAGAAGTCAACATGGAGAGCTCCCAGCAGATCATCGCCTGGGGCCAAAGTGCAAAGTTCACTTGCAACATTAAGGGCAATCCTCAGCCCTCTGTGGTGTGGTTGAAGAATGCGGTGGCCCTTCTACCCAGCTCAAGGCACAAGATTTCTAGGAGAATCCTTCGGGTCAACAGTGTGGGGCCCGAGGATGATGGCATCTACCAGTGCGTAGCCGAGAACGAGGTTGGGAGTGCACAAGCGTTGACTTTCCTAATGACCACAAGGACAGGTAAGGAACATAGACCCAAAGTTGCCCCTAGAAATATTGTACAGACGTGGACAAAATTGTTGGTACCCTTTGGTCAATGAAAGAAAAAGTCACAATGGTCACAGAAATAACTTTAATCTGACAAAAGTAATAATAAATTAAAATTCTATAAATGTTAACCAATGAAAGTCAGACATTGTTTTTCAACCATGCTTCAACAGAATTATGTAAAAAAATAAACTCATGAAACAGGCATGGACAAAAATGATGGTACCCCTAGAAAACACAGAACATAATGTGACCAAAGGGACATGTTAATTCAAGGTGTGTCCACTAATTAGCATCACAGGTGTCTACAACCTTGTAATCAGCCATTGGGCCTATATATATGGCTCCAGGTAATCACTGTGTTGTTTGGTGATATGGTGTGTACCACACTCGACATGGACCAGAGGAAGCAAAGGAAAGAGCTGTCTCAAGAGATCAGAAAGAAAATTATAGACAAGCATGTTAAAGGTAAAGGCTATAAGACCATCTCCAAGCAACTAGATGTTCCTGTGAGTACAGTTGCACATATTATTCATAAGTTTAAGATCCATGGGACTGTAGCCAACCTCCCTGGACGTGGCCGCAGGAGGAAAATTGATGACAAATCTAAGAGACGGATAATCCGAATGGTAACAAAAGAGCCTAGAAAGACTTCTAAAGAGATTCAAGGTGAACTTCATGCTCAAGGAACATCAGTGTCAGATCGCACCATCCGTCGTTGTTTGAGCCAAAGTGGACTACATGGGAGACGACCAAGGAGGACACCATTGTTGAAAACGAATCATAAAAAAGCAAGACTGGAATATGCCAAACTACATGTTGACAAGCCACAAAGCTTCTGGGAGAATGTCCTGTGGACAGATGAGACAAAAATCGAAGTTTTTGCCAAGGCACATCAGCTGTATGTTCACAGACGAAAAAATGAAGCATATCAAGAAAAGAACACTGTCCCTACTGTGAAACATGGAGGAGGCTCTGTTATGTTCTGGGGCTGCTTTGCTGCGTCTGGCACAGGGTGTCTTGAATCTGTGCAGGGTACAATGAAATCTCAAGACTATCAAGGAATTCTAGAGAGAAATGTACTAGCCAGTGTCAGAAAGCTTGGTCTCAGTCGCAGGTCATGGGTCTTGCAACAGGACAATGACCCAAAACACACCGCTAAAAACACCCAAGAATGGCTAAGAGGAAAAAATTGGACTATTCTAAAGTGGCCTTCTATGAGCCCTGACCTCAATCCTATTGAGCATCTTTGGAAGGAGCTGAAACATGCAGTCTGGAAAAGGCACCCTTCAAACCGGACACAACTGGAGCAGTTTGCTCATGAGGAGTGGGCCAAAATACCTGCTGAGAGGTGCAGATGTCTCATTGACAGTTACAGGAAGCGTTTGATTGCAGTGATTGCCTCAAAAGGTTGCGCAACAAAATATTAAGTTAGGGGTACCATCATTTTTGTCCATGCCTGTTTCATGAGTTTATTTTTTTACATAATTCTGTTGAAGCATGGTTGAAAAACAATGTCTGACTTTCATTGGTTAACATTTATAGAATTTTAATTTATTATTACTTTTGTCAGATTAAAGTTATTTCTGTGACCATTGTGACTTTTTCTTTCATTGACCAAAGGGTACCAACAATTTTGTCCACGTCTGTATGTAGTCGAAGGTTGTGATGGGTCTTTCTGTGTCGTAACCTTCTCACCATGTTTTATATTCAGAAACATTTCCAAACTTGGCATCAGAGAGGGATGCTCTTCCTCCAACTGCACCTCTGATCCCAGATGACAAACAGCTGCTCTTAAAGGCTCAGTTGAAACCGAGACCTCCCACCCCAGGACTACCTGTTCCATGTCTGCCTGACAAGGCTAATGTCCTACAGCCTGAGGCTCCGATAATACTCAGCTCTCCTCGGACCTCAAAGACTGATTACTATGAACTGACTTGGAAACCGCGACACAATGGTGGAGCCTCGATTCTGTTTTATACTGTCAAACATCGCAAGGTAATTAGAGAAGAGCGAATTCAGCCACCCGATTCACCCAGTCTGACACCTTGCCCATCTTTAGAAGACAGTGGGTGAATGGACTTACCAAATTATTGACTTTAAGTGAGGGTGAAATTTAGCATAGGTCATCAATATGAGATTGGTGGGATCCTATCCCTGTAACGTCCCAGAGACTTAATGATGGACCTACATCCATAGCCGTGTGGCAGAGCCTAGTATTGCCATTTAGCCATCATTTGATCGTTCTACAGATTGGTGGGGGGTTGGAACATGTCTTCTCATTTCCCATCTCTCCTTTGCAGCAGGTGGTAAATGCCACAGATGATTGGACAGTGTCACGTGTCCCGGGAACACAACATCGCCAAATACTCGCCAAACTAGACCCTGGCAGCTTGTACGAAGTGGAGATGGCGGCCTATAACTGTGGCGGGGAAGGGCAGACGGCCATGATGACCTTCCGGACCGGTAAATTCCCAAATATCCTCTGTTTAGTCCACTTTTTACTGCAACTCTAGACTTTGAGTAATCGTCCCATTTCATCCCCCTCGTAGGACGACGTCCAAAACCAGAAATCATTGCCAGTAAAGAGGTTCAGATCCAGAAAGATGATCCCGGGACGAGCACCGTAAGCAGCATCCAGTCCGACAACAACCGTCTATCTCGTAAGTCAACAGTCGAGTAACGATTAGTCCGGCCTGATGAGGATCCAGTGTAGTGATCTCCATTCTGATTACAGCTCCAGAGGCTCCGGACCGACCCACCATCTCCATGGCTTCAGAGATGTCCGTGTTTGTGACGTGGATCCCAAGAGGAAACGGTGGATTCCCCATCCAGTCCTTCCGTGTAGAGTACAAGAAGATGAAGCAGCCTGGAGATTGGATACTGGCAACCAGTGACATTCCACCATCTCGACTGTCTGTGGAGATCTCAGAGCTCGAGAAAGGTAAAGGCGCACTCACGAGCGCTTATATTTCATATACTATGATGTCCCTGACATACTGGGAGAGTCTTGAAGATGTTGACTCTCCATTTTGTGGTCACAATTATTTTGAAATCGTAATTTTGCCTGAAATCAGCTGCTCGGTACTAAAAAAAACATACTGCTAGACATTTCCTATAGATGAATTATCCTCGTGGACATGTGGACAGTAGCCTGCTCCTCTAGTCTGGTGGAGATGTCATTGACTTGTCCATGGCTACAGCTATAATAGAGATGATAACGGTATGATTCAGGGTTATGAGCAGGCGTTTCCTAGCTGGTTTTGAGCCAAGTTGCCACAGATATAATAGAGATGATAACGGTATGATTCAGGGTTATGAGCAGGCGTTTTCTAGCTGGTTTTGAGCCAAGTTGCATGTTATACCATTCATGGTCATGCCTCAGATTATCACGCTACATGATGAAGATGTTAAACATCTTATCTTTATGTTCCCTCTTCAGGAACCGCCTACAAATTCCGGGTGAGAGCCCTGAACATCTTAGGAGAAAGTCAACCCAGCGCCCCCTCCAGACCGTACATGGTGTCAGGATACAGCAACCGCAACTATGAGCGTCCGGTCACAGGGCCCTATATCACCTTTACGGAAGCCATCAACGAGACCACCATTATGCTAAAGTGGATGGTAAGATGCCTCCTGCCCTACAATGTGGTGATTGAGGGGCTATAGGACCCAGGTGGGCTGGAGTTTTCTGACCTCATGTATGACATTCTGTGCTGCCCCCTGGTGGTTATAAAAAAGCATCCCATCAACATACCTTATGGGAACCCTATTGGGGCAGGAGACAAGACGACTTATTCCTTATGTCTTCCTTCCATAGTACACCCCAGCGAGTAACAACAACACTCCCATCCATGGCTTCTATATCTACTATCGCCCCACGGACAGCGACAATGACAGCGATTACAAGAAAGACATGGTGGAAGGTCAGTCGCAGTCTCCAGGTTCACTATGTATAATACAGTCATGTGAGGAGTGCGTTCTCCACTAGGGGCGCTGGTTTCTTGCTCCTGTGGTTTTACTGCTTTGAATGTACATTGTTACCCATCTCTCATGTCCAATCTGTATTCATGTCCTTCCTTCCATCCAGGCGACCGTTACTGGCACTTCCTTACCGATCTTCAGCCAGAAACCTCCTACGATATTAAGATGCAATGTTATAACAAGGGAGGGGAGAGCGAGTTCAGTAATGTCATGATCTGTGAAACCAAAGGTAATTATGGCCTCACGTGTTGTTCTAAATGAAGATTCATAAAAATTGAGGCACTGTGTGCCTCATGCCTCATTAACATTACACTATATATATAGTGGGGTCCATCCTGTTGAGAAGGCCAAGGTACCAGGGAGGTAGTAGTCATCATCATCATTGTTTGTCTGTCTCTCCTTACTTGCAGCTCGAAAGTCAGGTCGCCAGCCCCTACCCTCCGCGCCATCACCGCAGCTGCCACCCAACAGAAACGGACCTCTGGGAACAGCGACAGTGGCGCGATCCAGTGACCTACCATATCTGATAGTGGGTGTGGTTCTGGGGTCCATTGTTCTCCTCATAGTCGCTTTCACCCCCATCTGCCTGTGGAGGGCGCTGTCCAAGCAGAGTAAGTATTCACAGGGTCGCTTCCAACATGCTGCATTTCTAGAATGTTGGTTCTGTTGGTGTACCTAGTGTTGGGGGTTCTTGAGCTTGTTGTGTAGATATAAATGTTCTACAGTATGTGTATCTATTACTATATCTATATCTATGTTCTAGATCATGATGGGTAGATGAGAACTTTCTAGATTATATTGTGTTGATATGAAAGGATAGATCATGCTATGTAGACATATATGTTCTAGATAATGTTAGGTTGATGGGAACATTGTTCATATATACAATATAATTACAATTTTAGAGAACGATTAGTAGAAATGAATGTTCTAGATTGTGATGAGTAGATATGAATGTTCTAGATCACATTGTGTTGATATGAACAAACTAGAGCATGTTATGTCAATATAAACTTTCTAGAGCATGCCACGTCAACCTAAGTGATAGGTAATAGAAACATTCTAGAGCAAATTATGTTGATATGAACAGGCTAGAGCTTGATGGGTAGATATGAACATTCTAGCACATATTATATTGACATAAATGTTGTAGGAGATTTTAGGCAGGTAGGAACGTTCTAGATTATACTGGGTGGATATGAGCAATCTGGAGCATGTTATATTGACATATATTGAAATGTTCTAGAGCATATTGGGTAGATTGGTAATTTCTAGATTATATTGTGCAGATATAAACATTCTAGAGCATGATGGATAGATATGAACATTCTAGAGCATGATGGGTAGATGTAACCGTTCTAGAGTTTGTTGGCACATCACCTCCATCTTTATTTTGCAGAGCAAACAGACGTGACTTTTCCCAGTACAGGACTCCTTAACCCCTCCTCCTGCCAGTACACCATGGTGCCGCTCCGCGGGGCCCCGGTCATCAGCACCATCCCTTACTCTAACGGGTCTGTGGTGAATGGAAACTGTCCTTCAGCCAAACTGGTGTACCCCGGGGGCAAGCAAAGAGATTACTCCACCGAGACCCTGCACAAGGTGACGGCACCCACAAATTACCGCGGGTTACACTGTGTTTAATTCTCTAGTCACATCCAGAGCTGCATTCACAACATGCTCAGACAAGCTGTGAGGAATGTGTCTGTCTGACAGATTACCAGTGACAGCCAGCATAGGTTTTTTAAAGCAGCTTTGAATGTGACTGGAGCATAACACAACAATGTAATAATATAAGATGCATTGTATCACCTGGTTGTAGGATCTGGGGGGAGGGGGGAAGCTACCTGCTGATGAGGGTAGTAGTTCCCTGCTGTTTGTGGAATGTACTGATTGTATTCTGTTCTGTATACACAGGATGAGGCCAATACCCTGCTAGAGAATGACTGCGGACCCCCCGAGCACACGGACCTTCACCCCGCAGAGTAAGTGTACCCCTCCTGTACCAGTCTGATCTGTCCAATCAGTGATGCCCCCTCAGTCTGCCCTCCGGGGTGTTATAGTCTCTGTATTATAGCCGTACGTTGTATTTACTATATACGGTATTCACTACAGGTTATATGAACGGCAGATCAGCGACGTGACCATAAAGTGCGACTTGTGTGATCAGGACACCACCGAGAGAACTCAACCTTATGTAGAGATCCCCCCACTAGAGGACCAAGGGTCACCCCGAATACATGACGCCAACCAGACGTTCCCCATCCTGGCTGTGCCCACCGAACACTCCATATGCCAAGGTACAATCCACATAACACATATCTTCTACATATTTCAACCCAGACCCTCTGCTTCATATATGATCAGTCATCCTCTCCCCTGAGATGGCTGATAACAGGGGGCAGTAGACTGTATTCTCCTGTCCTACAGTCATCCTCTCCCCTGAAATGGCTGATAACAGGGGGCAATAGACTGTATTCTCCTGTCCTACAGTCATCCTCTCCCCTGAAATGGCTGATAACAGGGGGCAATAGACTGTATTCTCCTGTCCTACAGTCATCCTCTCTCCTGAAATGGCTGATAACAGGGAGCAATAGACTGTATTCTCCTGTCCTACAGTCATCCTCCCCCCTGAAATGTCCGATAACAGGGGGCAATAGACTGTATTCTCCTGTCCTACAGTCATCCTCTCCCCTGAAATGGCTGATAACAGGGGGCAATAGACTGTATTCTCCTGTCCTACAGTCATCCTCTCCCCTGAAATGGCTGATAACAGGGGGCAATAGACTGTATTCTCCTGTCCTACAGTCATCCTCTCCTCTGAAATGGCTGATAACAGGGGGCAATAGACTGTATTCTCCTGTCCTACAGTCATCCTCTCCCCTGACATGGCTGATAACAGGGGCAATAGACTGTATTCTCCTGTCCTACAGTCATCCTCTCCCCTGAAATGGCTGATAACAGGGGCAATAGACTGTATTCTCCTGTCCTACAGTCATCCTCTCCCCTGACATGGCTGATAACAGGGGGCAATAGAATGTATTCTCCTGTCCTACAGTCATCCTCTCCCCTGAAATGGCTGATAACAGGGGGCAATAGACTGTATTCTCCTGTCCTACAGTCATCCTCTCCTCTGAAATGGCTGATAACAGGAGCAATAGACTGTATTCTCCTGTCCTACAGTCATCCTCTCCCCTGAAATGGCTGATAACAGGGGGCAATAGACTGTATTCTCCTGTCCTACAGTCATCCTCTCCTCTAAAATGGCTGATAACAGGGAGCAATAGATTGTATTCTCCTGTCCTACAGTCATCCTCTCCTCTGAAATGGCTGATAACAGGAGCAATAGACTGTATTCTCCTGTCCTACAGTCATCCTCTCCCCTGAAATGGCTGATGACAGGGGGCAATAGACTGTATTCTCCTGTCCTACAGTCATCCTCTCCCTTGAAATGGCTGATAACAGGGGGCAATAGACTGTATTCTCCTGTCCTACAGTCATCCTCTCCTCTGAAATGGCTGATAACAGGGGGCAATAGACTGTATTCTCCTGTCCTACAGTCATCCTCTCCCCTGAAATGGCTGATAACAGGGGGCAATAGACTGTATTCTCCTGTCCTACAGTCATCCTCTCCCCTGAAATAGCTGATAACAGGAGGCAATAGACTGTATTCTCCTGTTCTACAGTCATCCTCTCCCCTGAAATGGCTGATAACAGGGGGCAATAGACTGTATTCTCCTGTCCTACAGTCATCCTCTCCCCTGAAATGGCTGATAACAGGGGCAATAGACTGTATTCTCCTGTCCTACAGTCATCCTCTCCCCTGAAATGGCTGATAACAGGGGGCAATAGACTGTATTCTCCTGTCCTACAGTCATCCTCTCCCCTGAAATGGCTGATAACAGGGGAAATAGACTGTATTCTCCTGTCCTACAGTCACCCTCTCTCCTGAAATGGCTGATAACATGGGCAATAGACTGTATTCTCCTGTCCTACAGTCATCCTCTCCCCTGAAATGGCTGATAACGGGAGCAATAGACTGTATTCTCCTGTCCTACAGTCATCCTCTCCCCTGAAATGGCTGATAACAGGGAGCAATAGACTGTATTCTCCTGTCCTACAGTCATCCTCTCCCCTGAAATGGCTGATAACAGGGGGCAATAGACTGTATTCTCCTGTCCTACAGTCATCCTCTCCCCTGAAATGGCTGATAACAGGGGAGCAATAGACTGTATTCTCCTGTCCTACAGTCATCCTCTCCCCTGAAATGGCTGATAACAGGGAGCAATAGACTGTATTCTCCTGTCCTACAGTCATCCTCTCACCTGAAATGGCTGATAACAGGGGGCAATAGACTGTATTCTCCTGTCCTACAGTCATCCTCTCCACTGAAATTGCTGATAACAGGGGGCAATAGACTGTATTCTCCTGTCCTACAGTCATCCTCTCCCTGAAATGGCTGATAACAGGGAGCAATAGACTGTATTCTCCTGTCCTACAGTCATCCTCTCCCCTGAAATGGCTGATAACAGGGAGCAATAGACTGTATTCTCCTGTCCTATAGTCATCCTCTCCCCTGACATGGCTGATAGCAGGGGGCAATATACTGTATTCTCCTGTCCTACAGTCATCCTCTTCCCCTGAAATGGCTGATAACAGGGGGCAATAGACTGTATTCTCCTGTCCTACAGTCATCCTTTCCCCTGAAATGGCTGATAACAGGGGGCAATAGACTGTATTCTCCTGTCCTACAGTCATCCTCTCCCCTGAAATGGCTGATAACAGGGGGCAATAGACTGTATTCTCCTGTCCTACAGTCATCCTCTCCCCTGAAATGGCTGATAACAGGGAGCAATAGACTGTATTCTCCTGTCCTACAGTCATCCTCTCCCCTGAAATGGCTGATAACAGGGGGCAATAGACTGTATTCTCCTGTCCTACAGTCATCCTCTCCCCTGAAATGGCTGATAACAGGGGGCAATAGACTGTATTCTCCTGTCCTACAGTCATCCTCTCCCCTGAAATGGCTGATAACAGGGAGCAATAGACTGTATTCTCCTGTCCTACAGTCATCCTTCCCCTGAAATGGCTGATAACAGGGAGCAATAGACTGTATTCTCCTGTCCTACAGTCATCCTCTCCCCTGAAATGGCTGATAACAGGGGCAATAGACTGTATTCTCCTGTCCTACAGTCATCCTCTCCCCTGAAATGGCTGATAACAGGGGGCAATAGACTGTATTCTCCTGTCCTACAGTCATCCTCTCCCCTGAAATGGCTGATAACAGGGAGCAATAGACTGTATTCTCCTGTCCTACAGTCATCCTCTCCCCTGAAATGGCTGATAACAGGGAGCAATAGACTGTATTCTCCTGTCCTACAGTCATCCTCTCCCCTGAAATGGCTGATAACAGGGGCAATAGACTGTATTCTCCTGTCCTACAGTCATCCTCTCCCCTGAAATGGCTGATAACAGGGGGCAATAGACTGTATTCTCCTGTCCTACAGTCATCCTCTCCCCTGAAATGGCTGATAACAGGGGCAATAGACTGTATTCTCCTGTCCTACAGTCATCCTCTCCCCTGAAATGGCTGATAACAGGGGGCAATAGACTGTATTCTCCTGTCCTACAGTCATCCTCTCCCCTGAAATGGCTGATAACAGGGGGCAATAGACTGTATTCTCCTGTCCTACAGTCATCCTCTCCCCTGAAATGGCTGATAACAGGGGGCAATAGACTGTATTCTTCCTGTCCTACAGTCATCCTCTCCCCTGAAATGGCTGATAACAGGGGGCAATAGACTGTATTCTCCTGTCCTACAGTCATCCTCTCCCCTGAAATGGCTGATAACAGGGGGCAATAGACTGTATTCTCCTGTCCTACAGTCATCCTCTCCCCTGAAATGGCTGATAACAGGGGCAATAGACTGTATTCTCCTGTCCTACAGTCATCCTCTCCCCTGAAATGGCTGATAACAGGGGGCAATAGACTGTATTCTCCTGTCCTACAGTCATCCTCTCCCCTGAAATGGCTGATAACAGGGAGCAATAGACTGTATTCTCCTGTCCTACAGTCATCCTCTCCCCTGAAATGGCTGATAACAGGAAGCAATAGATTGTATTCTCCTGTCCTACAGTCATCCTCTCCCCTGAAATGGCTGAAACAGGGAGCAATAGATTGTATTCTCCTGTCCTACAGTCATCCTCTCCCCTGAAATGGCTGATAACAGGGAGCAATAGACTGTATTCTCCTGTCCTACAGTCATCCTCTCCCCTGAAATGGCTGATAACAGGGGGCAATAGACTGTATTCTCCTGTCCTACAGTCATCCTCTCCCCTGAAATGGCTGATAACAGGGGGCAATAGACTGTATTCTCCTGTCCTACAGTCATCCTCTCCCCTGAAATGGCTGATAACAGGGGGCAATAGACTGTATTCTCCTGTCCTACAGTAATCCTCTCCCCTGAAATGGCTGATAACAGGGGGCAATAGACTGTATTCTCCTGTCCTACAGTCATCCTCTCCCCTGAAATGGCTGATAACAGGGGCAATAGACTGTATTCTCCTGTTCCTACAGTCATCCTCTCCCCTGAAATGCTGATAACAGGGGGCAATAGACTGTATTCTCCTGTCCTACAGTCATCCTCCCTGAATGGCTGTATACAGGGGCAATAGACTGTATTCTCCTGTTCCTACAGTCATCCTTTCCCCTGAAATGGTGATAACAGGGGGCAATAGACTGTATTCTCCTGTCCTACAGTCATCCTTTCCCCTGAAATGGTGCTGATAACAGGGAGCAATAGACTGTATTCTCCTGTCCTACATTCATCCTTTCCCCTGACATGGCTGATAACAGGGGCAATTAGACTGTATTCTCCGTCCTACAGTCATCCTCTCCCCTGAAATGGCTGATAACAGGGGCAATAGACTGTATTCTCCTGTCCTACAGTCATCCTCTCCCCTGAAATGGCTGATAACAGGGGGCAATAGACTGTATTCTCCTGTCCTACAGTCATCCTTTCCCCTGAAATGGCTGATAACAGGGAGCAATAGACTGTATTCTCCTGTCCTACAGTCATCCTCTCCCTGAAATGGCTGATAACAGGGGGCAATAGACTGTATTCTCCTGTCCTACAGTCATCCTCTACCCTGAAATGGCTGATAACAGGGGGCAATAGACTGTATTCTCCTGTCCTACAGTCATCCTCTCCCCTGAAATGGCTGATAACAGGGAGCAATAGACTGTATTCTCCTGTCCTACAGTCATCCTCTCCCTCTGAAATGGCTGATAACAGGGAGCAATAGACTGTATTCTCCTGTCCTACAGTCATCCTCTCCCTGAAATGGCTGATAACAGGGAGGCAATAGACTGTATTCTCCTGTCCTACAGTCATCCTCTCCCCTGAAATGGCTGATAACAGGGGCAATAGACTGTATTCTCCTGTCCTACAGTCATCCTCTCCCTGAAATGGCTGATAACAGGGAGGCAATAGACTGTATTCTCCTGTCCTACAGTCATCCTCTCCCCTGAAATGGCTGATAACAGGGGCAATAGACTGTATTCTCCTGTCCTACAGTCATCCTCTCCCCTGAAATGGCTGATAACAGGGAGCAATAGACTGTATTCTCCTGTCCTACAGTCATCCTCTCCCTGAAATGGCTGATAACAGGGAGCAATAGACTGTATTCTCCTGTCCTACAGTCATCCTCTCCCCTGAAATGGCTGATAACAGGGAGCAATAGACTGTATTCTCCTGTCCTACAGTCATCCTCTCCCCTGAAATGGCTGATAACAGGGGCAATAGACTGTATTCTCCTGTCCTACAGTCATCCTCTCCCCTGAAATGGCTGATAACAGGGAGCAATAGACTGTATTCTCCTGTCCTACAGTCATCCTCTCCCCTGAAATGGCTGATAACAGGGAGCAATAGACTGTATTCTCCTGTCCTACAGTCATCCTCTCCCCTGAAATGGCTGATAACAGGGGCAATAGACTGTATTCTCCTGTCCTACAGTCATCCTCTCCCCTGAAATGGCTGATAACAGGGAGCAATAGACTGTATTCTCCTGTCCTACAGTCATCCTCTCCACTGAAATGGCTGATAACAGGGGGCAATAGACTGTATTCTCCTGTCCTACAGTCATCCTCTCCCCTGAAATGGCTGATAACAGGGAGCAATAGACTGTATTCTCCTGTCCTACAGTCATCCTCTCCCCTGAAATGGCTGATAACAGGGAGCAATAGACTGTATTCTCCTGTCCTACAGTCATCCTCTCCCCTGAAATGGCTGATAACAGGGAGCAATAGACTGTATTCTCCTGTCCTACAGTCATCCTCTCCCCTGAAATGGCTGATAACAGGGAGCAATAGACTGTATTCTCCTGTCCTACAGTCATCCTCTCCCCTGAAATGGCTGATAACAGGGGCAATAGACTGTATTCTCCTGTCCTACAGTCATCCTCCCCCCCTTGAAATGGCTGATAACAGGGGCAATAGACTGTATTCTCCTGTCCTACAGTCATCCTCCCCCCCTGAAATGGCTGATAACAGGGGCAATATACTGTATTCTCCTGTCCTACAGTCATCCTCTCCCCCTGAAATGGCTGATAACAGGGAGCAATAGACTGTATTCTCCTGTCCTACAGTCATCCTCTCCCCTGAAATGGCTGATAACAGGGGGCAATAGACTGTATTCTCCTGTCCTACAGTCATCCTCCCCCCTGAAATGGCTGATAACAGGGGCAATAGACTGTATTCTCCTGCCCTACAGTCATCCTCCCCCCTGAAATGGCTGATAACAGGGGGCAATAGACTGTATTCTCCTGTCCTACAGTCATCCTCCCCCCCTGAAATGGCTGATAACAGGGAGCAATACACTGCATTCTCCTGTCCTACAGTCATCCTCTCCCCTGAAATGGCTGATAACAGGGAGCAATAGACTGTATTCTCCTGTTCTACAGTCATCCTCCCCCTGAAATGGCTGATAACAGGGGGCAATAGACTGTATTCTCCTGTCCTACAGTCATCCTCTCCCCTGAAATGGCTGATAACAGGGGCAATAGACTGTATTCTCCTGCCCTACAGTCATCCTCTCCCTGAAATGGCTGATAACAGGGGGCAATAGACTGTATTCTCCTGTCCTACAGTCATCCTCTCCTCTGAAATGGCTGATAAGAGGAAGCAATAGACTGTATTCTCCTGTCCAACAGTCATCCTCTCCCCTGAAATGGCTGATAACAGGGGCAATAGACTGTATTCTCCTGTCCTACAGTCATCCTCTCCCCTGAAATGGCTGATAACAGGGAGCAATAGACTGTATTCTCCTGTCCTACAGTCATCCTCTCCCCCTGAAATGGCTGATAACAGGGGGCAATAGACTGTATTCTCCTGTCCTACAGTCATCCTCTCCCCTGAAATGGCTGATAAGAGGAAGCAATAGACTGTATTCTCCTGTCCTACAGTCATCCTCTCCCCTGAAATGGCTGATAACAGGGGCAATATACTGTATTCTCCTGTCCTACAGTCATCCTCTCCCCTGAAATGGCTGATAACAGGGAGCAATAGACTGTATTCTCCTGTCCTACAGTCATCCTTCCCCTGAAATGGCTGATAACAGGGGGCAATAGACTGTATTCTCCTGTCCTACAGTCATCCTCTCCTCTGAAATGGCTGATAACAGGGGGCAATAGACTGTATTCTCCTGTCCTACAGTCATCCTCTCCCCTGAAATGGCTGATAACAGGGGGCAATAGATTGTATTCTCCTGTCCTACAGTCATCCTCTCCCCTGAAATGGCTGATAACAGGGAGCAATACACTGTATTCTCCTGTCCTACAGTCATCCTCTCCCCTGAAATGGCTGATAACAGGGGGCAATAGACTGTATTCCCCTGTCCTACAGTCGTCCTCTCCCCGGCCAGTAGAGGGCGGTCCTCAGATGCAGCGCCCCTTTATCTCTGCCTGTCGTTACAGTGTGTTGACGCGGTTTCTGCTCTCTTCCTGCAGAGTGCTCGTGC